>NC_058133.1:219647830-219668488 GCF_016433145.1 Gracilinanus agilis
GCGCCCAGCGTCCTGCTCCGGCGCGCGCGCTCAGATTTCGCGTGCTTTTTTTGACTTAATGGGGTCCTAAGTCTTGCTGCTGTCAGGAACAGGTCCCGGAGCTGCTGATGACTCGATGGGTGCCCCAAACTTGCTCTATTTCTTTTTAGCTGGGTTCGGAGCTATAGGTGAGTGTGGAGGGGGTGGGGGTGGGGCGATTGAGTGAGTGAGAGCCCTTTTTAGCTTGGAAATGTCTCGATTCCACGTACCTTCCACGCTGTGTCCTGTTGTGGGGTTCCTCCATTCGTCTGGACTTGTTTTTATGTCCCCTTGAGGAGTTTTGTATGTTTCGGTCAGGAGAGGTTAAGAACTGCTTCTTACTCTGCCGCCATCTTAACCCGGAAGCCCTAAAATAAATAATTTTGATTATATTAAATTAAAAAGGTTTTGTACAAACTAAAACAATGCAACCAAAATCAGAAGGGAAACAACAAACTGGGGGAAAATCTTTATAACAAAAAATTCTGACAGAGGTCTAATTACTCAAATATACAAGGAGCTAAATCAGTTATATAAAAAATCAAGCCATTCCCCAATTAATAAATGGGCAAGGGACATGAATAGGCAATTTTCACATGAAGAAATAAAAAGTATCAATAAGCACATGAGAAAGTGTTCTAAATCTCTAATAATTAAAGAAATGCAAATCAAAACAACTCTGAGGTACCACCTCACACCTAGCAGATTGGCTAAAATGATAGCAGGGGAGAGTAATGAATGCTGGAGGGGATGTGGCAAAATTGGGACATTAATGCACTGCTGGTGGAGTTGTGAACTGATCCAACCATTCTGGATGTCAATTTGGAACTATGTTCAAAGGGCTATAAAAGAATGCCTGCCCTTTGATCCAGCCATACCATTGCTGGGATTGTACCCCAAAGAGATCATAGATAAACAGACTTGCACAAAAATATTTATAGCTGTACTCTTTGTGGTGGCAAAAAACTGGAAAGCAAGCATAAGCCCTTCAATTGGGGAATGGCTGAACAAATTGTGGTATATATTGGTGATGGAATACTATTGTTCTCAAAGGAATAATAAACTGGAGAAACTCCATGTGAACTGGAAAGACCTCCAGGAATTGATGCAGAGTGAAAGGAGCAGAGCCAGAAGAACATTGTACACAGAGACTGATATACTGTGGTAAAATCGAATGTAATGGACGTCTGTACTAGCAGCAATGCAATGACCCAAGACAATTCTGAGGGATTTATGTAAAGGAACACTACCCACATTCAGGGGAAGAACTACAGGAGTAGAAACACAGAAGGAAAACAACTGCTTGGACCCTTGAGTTGATGAGGACATGATTAGGGATGTAGACCTGAAAAGACCACACCCATGTAACTATCAATAATTTGTAAATAAGACTTGACTGACCACACATAATATAACCAGTGGAAATGCGAATTAGCTACAGCAGAGGGGTGAGGGGGGCTGAGGGGGTGAAAGAAAAGTAAAAACATGAGTTATGTAACCATGGAAAATATTTTTAAAAATAAAAGTTATTAAAAAACAAACAAAAAAGAATTATTGAACTACCTAAAAACCATGATCAGGGGAAGAGCTTAAACATTATCTTCAAGAAACCATGAAGGAAAACTGCCCTGATATTCTTGAAACAGAAGGCAAAATAGAAATTAAAAGGATCCACCAATCATCTCCTAAAAGAGATCCCAAAAGGATAACTCCCAAGAATATTATAGGCAAATTCTAGAATTCTCAGGTCAAGGAGAAAATATTGCAAGCAGCCCAAAGGGGACAATTTAAATAACATGGAGCCACAGTCAGCATAACACAAGATACAGCCACTTCTACATTAAAGGATCAAAGGACCTAGAACATGATATTCTACAGGGTGAGGGAGCAAGAATCACTTACCCAGCAAAACTGAGTATAGTCCTTCAGAGGAGTAAATGGGTATTCAATGAAAGAGAGGACTTCCAAATAATCCTGATGACAATACCAGAGCTGAACAGAAAATTTGATTCTCAAATACAAGACTCAAGAAAAGCACAAAAAGGTAATTAGGAAAGAGAAATCAAAAGATATTTAATAAGGTTAAGCTATGTACATCTCTACATGGGGAGCTAATTCTTGAAACTATCAGAACTTTATGATTAAAACAGTTATAAGTTTACATAGACAGAGGGCAAGGATATGAATATAATATGATAAGATGATATAAAAATTAAATTAAGGTATGAGGAGGAATGCATTGGGAGGAGGGAGAAAGGAAAAATAAAATGGGGCAAATTATCTTACATAAGAGTCATGGAAGAGCTTTTAGAGGGGAGGTGAATATAGCAGAGATGTAGAGGGGAGTATATGAACATTGGAACTGGCTCAATAAGAGAAGACTAAACACAATGAGTTGGGTATAGAAATCTATCTTACACTATAGGATAGTAGGAGGAAAAGGACAAGAGAAGAGTGTGGGGAAGAGGGCCAAACAAGTGTGGCTGATAGAAACAAGGACAAATTAGGGGTGGTGGTGATAGGAAACTAAACAGAGGGAGAATAATACACAGTAGTCATAAGGGTGCAAAAACATTTTACAAGTCTCTCTAATGAAGGCCTCATTTCTCAAATACATAAAGAAATGAGTTTAAAGGAATATATAAATCATTTTCCAATTGATAAATGGTCAAAGGACATGAACAGGCAGTTTGAAGACACAGTAATTAAAGCTATGGCCATGTGAAAAAAATGCTCTAAATCACTATTAACTAGAGAAATGCAAATTAAAACAACTCTGAGGTATGCCTATCAGATTGGCTATAATGACAGAAAAGGAAAAGGACAAAACTTAGAAGGGATGTAGTAAAATTGAGACCCTATTGTACTATTTGAGAAGTTGAAAAATGATTCAATAACTCTGGAGAGCAATGGAGACCTATTCCCAAAGGGATATAAAAACAGTACATACCCTTTGACTCAGCAATATTGTTACAATTGAACTGTATCCCAAAGAAATAAAAAAAAGAGAGAAAAGGACCCATAAGTACAAAAACATTTAAAAATAGTTCATTTTATGGAGGCTAGGATTTGGAATCTATGGGGATATGTATGGATCAACTGGGAAATGACTAAGTTATAGTATATGGTTGTAATGGAATACTGTGCTATAAGAAATGACAACCAAAAGGAGCTCAAAAAACCCAAGAGAGACTTACATGAACTGAAGCAAAGCAAAATAAGCAGGACCAAGAGAACACTGTACAATGATACTGTGAATAACTTAGCTATTCTCAGCAATACTATGATCCAAAACAATCCCAAAGGACTCCTGATAAGAAAAAATACCATCTGCTTCCAGAGGAAAAAACTAATAGAGTCTGAATCTAGAAAGAAGACTTTTTTCACTTAATTTTTTCTATCGAGTTTCCTTCCACATGAGGATTAATATGTGGAAATGCTTTACATGATTGTACATGTAAAATCTATATGATATTGCTTACCATCTCAAAATGGGGAGGGAGTTACGAGGTTGAGAGGGAAGGGCAGAACTCATGACTCAATATCCTTTGAAAATTTTCGATAATTGTTTTTACATGCAATTTGGGGAAATTAAATTTTAAAAAGAGAACATAAATATAATCTTTCAAGAAATTACCACCTTGATATTGTAGAAACAGAGTATAGAATAGGAATCAAAAAAATTTACTAATCATCTCTTGAAATAGATCTCACAAAATTAAAACTCCTAGCAATATTATAGCCAAATTCCAGAACTCCAAGGACAAGGAAAAAAATATTTTAAGCAGCCAAAAAAGAAATAATTCAAATATTATGGAACCATAGTCAGGATAATAGAAGATTTAGCAGTTTCTACATTAAAGAATCAGAGGGCATAGGATATGATTTTCTGGATAGCAAAGGAGCTAGGACTACAATCAAGAATCACTTAGCTAGCAAATTTGAGTATAATGTTTCAGGGGGGAAAATGGGCATTCAGTGAAATAGAGGACTTTCATCAAACATTCCTGATAAAAAGATAGATGAAAAGAAATTTTGACTCTCAAATACAAGGCTCAAGAGAAATATAAAAAGATAAATAGGACAGAGAAATCATAAGGGACTCAAAAATGTAAAACTGTTTATATCCCTACATGGGAAGAAGATACTTGTAACTCCTAACAGCTTTATCTTTATTAGAGCAGTTAGAAGGACAGAGGACAAGGTTGAGTTGAATATGATAGGATGATTCTAAAAAATTAAATTGAGGAATGAGAAAGAGGAATAAAAGGCAAGAAGGGGGGAGGAAGATGAAGGATGGGTTAAATTATCTTATAAAAGAGGTATAAAAGAGACTTTACAGTGGAGGGGAAGATGAGGGAAGTGGGAAGGGACGTGCTTGAAGGTTATACCCATTGGAATTGGTTCAAAGAAGGGAGAATACACCCTAAATTGGATATAGAAAACTATCTTACCCTACAGGGAAGTAGGAGGTGAAGGAGATTAAATGGTAGGCTGATAGAAAAGAGAGCAAATTGGGACAGGCAGTTGTCAGAAGCAAAAATACTTTTGAAATTGGACAAGGATGAAAGGAGAGACAGTAGGATAAACGAGAAAGTGGGGGAAGGAAATAGGATGGATAATAATACACACTAATAATAAAGGTAAAAAAAAGTTTTTTTACAAAAAAAATCTCTCTAATAAAGGCCTCATTTCTCAAATACATAGAAATGAGTCAAATTTATAAGAATACAAGTCACTCCCCAACTAATAAATGGTCAAAAGATATAAACAGATAGTTCTTAGACAAAGTAATTAAAGCTATCTATGACCATGTGAAAAATGCTCTAAATCACTATTAATTAGAGAAAATGCACATTAAAACAATTCTGAAATACTACCCTATACCTATCAGATTGGCAATTATAACAGAAAAGAAAAATGATAAAACTTGGATTCAACCATTCTAGAAAACAATTTGTATCTATGCCCAAAGAGCTATCAAACCATATATACCCTTTGATTCATCAATACCACTACTAGAAATATATCCCAAAAAGTTTGAATAAATAAATAAAGGGAATGGACCCATATGTATGAAAATATTTATAGTAGCTCTTTTTTTAGCGGCAAAGAATTGAAAAGTGAGGGAATACCCAACAAAAAGGGAATGACTTAGTAATCTGTGGTATATGATTGTAATAAAGTACTATTGTGCTATCAGAAATGAAAAGCAGAAGATGTTCAGAAAAAGCAGGACTTGCACAAACTAATGCAGTGACATAAGCAGAAAAAGGAAAACATTGCACAAAATCACAGCAATATTGTACAATGAACAACTCGGAAAACTTAACTATTCTCGCCATTAAAATAATCCAAGACAATCCTAAAGAACTCATAATGAAATATGTCATCTGCTTCCAGAGAAAGAACTAATGGATCGAGAACAAAGCATACTATATTTTACTTTTTCTTCATTTTTTATTTGAGTTTTCTTCCAAAAAGGATTAATATGGGGAAATGTTTACATGATTGTACATGTAAAATTTTTATCAGATTGCTTACCATCTCAGAGTTCAGAGAGGGAAGAGAGAGAAGGAGAAAATTTGAGACAAAAAAGCCCTCAAAGGCTGGTAGATTTAGGGTTTTCTAGAAAAATTTTAGTTAGGATTGGGATCTTAGGTATAGTTATAAGCTATCATAAGATTACTCTCACTTTCCTCCTTTCTATTTACTATCTGTATTTTCCTAATAATAAACCAAGTGTTTGGTTTTTAAGAAGCTGTTCTCCTGACTTTTGTTCAAACTCCTCCCCCCAAAATTTAACCCTTCATACTTGCATAGTCATAGGGAAGTAAATGGAGGATTTAAAATCTGAACCAAATTATTTGATCAATCAATAAGCATGTGTTAAGAGCTTACTATATTCCAAGAATTATTCTGGGCATTACAAACAAAAAACAGTCCCTGATCTCAAGTTTATGGCCTATCAGAAGAGTCGATACTCATAGATGGAAATTTTGGTTATATTATACGATAAAATAGTCAGTAACAAGAGACTTTTAAATAGGGCTTGTTCATATAGGAAGTGTCACTTGAGATGATCTTTGAAAGATATATAACCTTGGTCCTACCTCTGGGCTTGCCTTTTCCTCAAAGTCATTACCAGGATAAAATATAAGTTCCAAATGAATATGTGAGCTAGATATATATATGGTAACATTCTAACCAAATTAGAGAAACAAGGAAGAAATCACATATCAGATTCCTGGGCAGAAGTGTCCATGACCAAACAAGGGGTAGAGAGGATTACCAAAGATAAAGAGGATAATTTTGTTTATCAAAAATTTAAACGTTTTTGCATGAGCATTTCCAATATTAACAACTGGGGTTAGAAGGGGGAAAATTAATTGGGAAAAAAATCTTTGAAGCAAGTTTCTCCAAAAAAATATTTCATTTCCAAAATATTAAATTGGAGTTTTTGGAATTGGAGTTATTCCTCAATGGATAAATGATCTAAGAGTATGAATATGAAGTTCTCAAGGGAAGAAACCCCAGCCTATCAATATCCACATTTTTAAATAATTCTCCAAATCCCTAACTATAGATAAGCTAATTTAAGCAATCTAAGGTTTCATCTCATACACCTATCAAAGGGGACGAAAAGGACAAAAAAAAAAAAAGAAAAATTATATATCTTGTGGGGGTTGAGGGAAAACAAACATGTTTATGCTTGTTGATAGAGTTATAAATATGTCCAAACATTCTGGAAATACTCATAACATCTCTTTTTCTTGGCAATAAGATGGAACTAAAGAGATGACCATCAATTATAGAATGGCAAAACAAATTTTGGTATATGGATGTAATAAAATACTCTTGTGCTGTTAGAAATTGGGTGGGGTGGGAAGTTTCAAAGCGTCATGGAAAGACTTGGATAAACTGATACAGAGTGAATTGGGAACAAAAAAGATTTTATACTCTCCATACCTTACACAAATACTTTAAAAATGAACAATTTGAAGACTTTAGAAAATTCCAGGGGTCCAATGAAGAATGTTCCTCAACTCATGACAGAAAGGTGTTAGACTAATATGCAAAATAAGCAACGCATTAAAAAAAAACTCTTACCTTCCACCTTAGAATCAATACCATGTATTGGTTCTAAAGCAGAAGAGTGGTAAGAGCTAGGTAGCTGGGGTTAAGTGACTTGCCCAGGATCGCACAGCTGGGAAGTATCCATTTCAAGATCTGGCTCTCAATTCACTGAGCCACCTAGATGCCCTTAGCAATATAGTTTGGGATGTGACCAATATTTTACTATACTTTGCTTAAATGAAATAGGAGTTTTATATTTCTTTCTCTCCTCTTCAATGAGTAGAGGGAGACAAGAGAAAAAAATGCTTGATCATTGAAAAAAATGTATTTCAATTTAAAAAATAAGAAACTCAAAGCTTTTTTGAATGTTCAAAAATTCACCCAAAGTTCCCAAAATGGCTTTTACTTGAAATCTGACATATTTCTGGGGAAGGCAGCCATGCTGGAGAATGGGAGTCCAGATGGAGAACTACTGACCAAGACTAAGTCTTAGCCTCTCTAAGTAGGGAATTGAGCAATCTCTCTCAGTTGACAGACTCAAATTGATATCATGGACCCAAGATGTGGCCATGAATAGCATGGAGGAAGATAAAAAATGAGTGAAGACCACAGATCATTGTGGGAGATGACAAGAGAGACAGACTTGGACCTTCACACTTTTATCTTCCCCTCTCTGACCTTGGTCAGATAAGCCCTCCACTCATCAGTCAGAACTAATCCCTCTCTTCATGTGATAGGAAGGGTGAAAGGAAGATAGAAGATCAAATTTGTACTATATTGGTTGCATCCGTATGCAAACAGATGATTGTCTTCTTGATAAATGATTTTTTTGCTCTTTCTTGCATTTGAAATTATTATAAAAACACTTGACTACCATAAAAGTGAGCTCAATTGCTCACTTATGTGTAGTTTGAGAGTAAGTAACTCATCCCCTAGATCGATAGTTCTCAATGGAAGTTGGGCTATTAAGAGACAGCAAGTTCGAATCTTTCATAGTCTTTCAATCTCTGAATCCTGATCATCCCATTGACACAGATTAAAAAGATCTGTAAGGAAAAGTGAATCAAATTTTTAAAATCATCACTAGTAATGAAGGAATTAGAGCCACAGTTTTAAGTTAAGGACATTTCCTAGCTGTGGGACCCTAAGGCTTGTCATTTGACCCCAATTTCCTAGCCCTTATTGCTCTTCTGCCTTGGAACTTATACTTAGTACTGATTCTAAGTATTATATGTACCTGGTGTTATAAGGAGCTGAGGCTAAATGAATGTGGAAGATCCCTAAGTGTAACACACAAGTTGTGGTAGTGAAACACGAAAGACTCCACAGGAAGATTTGTAATGAATCTGCTGCACCCAACTTCAGTATAACAGTGTCCCAGAATAGATAATCAAATGAAGAATCTGTGGATAGGAATGCACAGCTACTTTAAACTGTCTATCCTGGCTCTATCTGGATAATGTTAGTTGATTACAATTTAAACTTTTACAGTTGAAAGAAATCTCCTCTTCCTCAAATACCCAAGAATATATTTGCTAATCCCTAAGGTAAAGATAACATTCACTTTAGGTAAGTTTAAAGATTTAATAACAACAGGCTTAGGGAGGGAAGCAGGGAAATTATGGGAAGAAGGGTATAGGAAGTCTTTGTCCTAAACTATTGATGACAAAGATGGTATATGAATTGAAAGTAGTTAGGGGATTCAAGCTTGTTAGTTGTTTATGGTTAGTTTGCCAGTTTCCAGCCTGGCAAAGCCAGACTGCTTCAACCTGAATCAATTATTTAATGGTAATGATGTTGCTTCTTCTTGATGAGTGAATCAAATCAGAATGTTCAGTATAGAATAACAGGATTTGAGACTACGGAAGTGATCAGTGCTGGTAGTTGGTATCTTAAGTTGACCTTTGGCCTACCCAAGCCCAACCAACCTCCCATACCAATCCCTATCTCAAAATTGAGATCCCTGTCTCAGTTCAAATACTCCTTTTATACTTTTTCCATCAACTGAATTTGTACCTGCTAGGCTCTGCCTATCTCAGCTCATTCCAAGTTCTAAACAGCTAACTGTCAATCATTTTGCTTTTCATATTGCATTGCAAAATGTCATTACATAAGACAGATTTTAAAGTTTTTAAGAAAAAAGAGTATCTGAAAGATTTCATCATCTAAGGGAACTCCTCTTTAACGCATACTCTCTGCTGGATCTCTTTCATCAAAATTAATATCATTGGCAAGCATACTTCTCCCTGTTTTATGCCTCACCTGATGTTTCCCTTCAGAAAGTAATTGAACAATGTTATTTCTGATTTTATTTTTTCCAATGAATTCTGGATGATCTTGACATATAGGTGGATGTGATATTTTGCAGTAAAAATGTCTGTGAGATGATGCTTTGTGCTTTTCTCACTATAAGATCTTATATTCCCTTCAAATTTCAATAATTATAGGATAGTCAAGATATAATCTATTACTGAATATTACTTGTGAAAGCCTGCTACTATCTGAGATACCTTGATTCATGTACACTTGATTTTCACAAATATTTTTTACAGATGAACAAAATGAATATGAAGAGAGCATGGGCTCTGCCATTATGGCTACAATACTAAAAGAGGTTTATAGAATTTCCAATTCTATAAGTATTAGAATTGTCCCTCTTTGCTTTCTACCCACTCTGAAAAAAACTAAGTGGATAAAGAGTTTATACTACCCAAATATCAACAACCTTTTGAAAAGATGCCCTAGAAGACTTACACAATAGTATATTTTTGGACAGACAGTGTAGATAAACTATGAGTTTGACCCAAATGAAAATTAAGAAAGTAAATAATGAACTATTTCTAGAAATTTTCAAAGCTATTTAGCCAACCTCTAAGCCTCATAGAAACAAAGGTTTGTCTTTTCAATATCATTTCATCCTATTATTATATGGCAATGACACCTAGAATTCCATTGCCTTTGAAGAACTAACAATGAGCATCATACAAAGGGTAATAGAAAGCTGTATTGTGGATGTCAGTGGGCTACAACATATAACCAGTGAGGAATTCCAAAGATGAGCATGAGTTAAGGATATATTCATGAAAATGGATAACAGAAATGAGAGGACAGCAGAATAATCCACTGGCATTCTTATGATTTCAAGAAAAGAAGGACAAACTTCTGGGATACTGTGAACAGAAGTCACATGGAATGGGAAATCATGGATAGAGGGGTATGTGTATATTTGAAGAAAAATTCTGAATCAATGCAGTCACAGTGCCATTTGTATATATGAGAATTTCGTTGTTTAAATATGTTGTATCTGTTGGAATTTTTATCTTATTTCTCAGAATAGCAGTTATCCCTTCCATATTTGCATCATCTAAAAATTTAATAAACATGCATTCTATGTAGTCTTCTGATTTGTTGATTTGTTTTTACTGGTGATAAGGATAGAGCCAAAGATAAGACAACTAAAGATCTTCATAATGACATATTTATTAGTCAATATTAATTGGGTATAATTGGGTATAATTTAATCATATAATATAAAACCACCTAATATCACATTGCCCATATTTTTCTACCTTGTCTACAAAGAATTCATTGAAATCTAGATGCACCATATTTACAGTATTCAATTTGGTATGAATTGTTTTTAGTAAACCTAGACTGATAACAACAATGATAATAATGTCATTATGACCATATATGACATTAAAGTTTATGAAGCACTTTATAAATCATCTCTTTTTATCTTAGTTATGATTACTGTTTCTTGAAACTTTCTAGTTTACACCTTTCAAAGGTCTTTCCTCACAGTAACCTTGTTATATGAGGTGCAAAACGACAAGTAATCTGACCTCAGAAATAAAACAAGTATCAGAACTCAAGATCTGAATCTATATTTTTTATCTTTGAGTCACAATTTCATTCCATATCATTTTTCTTGCTTTTCTATGCTCTGAAAAAAATCTAATCCATCAAAACAAATCAGAGCAATTCAAAGAACATTGTTTCCCATTGACAACTCAGCTGAATGAATAGAATAGTAAAAATGAAAACAAAATTACAGAAAGTTATGGACATAAAAGTAAGTTAGTGAGGAAGTATAAACAACAGGTAATTAGCATCAGAAGTGAGATTCAAACCCAGATTTCTTGTATTTCTTATGATTTCAGAGCCTTTACTCTTTCCATTATATTATGCAGCCTCCTAGGAACTTGTAGAGTCAAGTAATTTTTCCCCCTGGATAAATGATTAATGTACATCTTTCTAGGCAAATATTAAAGATCTAATGGACAGAAGATTGAAAATGCTGGTATGGTAGATGAAAATCAATGTAGTTAAGTCCCAGAGTAGATGGAGGGGAGGGGAGAAAAGGAGATGAAATAAGGTGGGATATAGGTATGAGGATGTGCCTTAAAAAGAAAGATCAAGGGGGCAGCTGGGTAGCTCAGTGGATTGAGAGTCAGGCCTAGAGACGGGAGGTCATAGGTTCAAATCCAGCCTCAGACACTTCCCAGCTTTGTGACCCTGGGCAAGTCACTTGACCCCCATTGCCCACCCTTACCACTCTTCCACCAAGGAGCCAATACACAGAAGTTAAGGGTTTAAAAAAAATCACTAAAAAAAAAAAAAGAAAGAAAGAAAAATCAGTATCTCTTCTGTTGACAGAGTAGCATACATAGTGGCCACACTTCAGTAAAATCATCTCAGCAGAGAGACTAAACATACCTCAAACCCACTGGTAAATTAGGGAGACATCTACCCCCAAGTAGAAAAAGGATAGATAAGAACAATTTGTTTCAATGACCATGAAGGTGACTGAAACAGGCATTGTGGAGGCCTTATATCTCGGTCAGACATGAAAGATGTCACATTCATTCACTGCATCCCAGGCCATTTCCAGCCATCCTGATTTTTGTCTTAACACCAAATTTCAATGACTCTGGAAGAGAGAGTGAGGCTGATGACTTCATATAATTTTGTCTCACTAAAATAAAATTCATGAACAAGTCAAAACATGACCTTGTGGTTATTATTGGTCCTCTTTAAAAAGTTGAACAATAAATCATAGATCTCAGAACTGGAAAGGACCATCGAGATCATTCAGTCTAGTCCTCTCATCCTACAGTTAAGATTCTAAGGACATAAAGTTAATTGTTTATAGTCAACCAGTTAATAATAATAAGAGGAAACACTTGAAAGTCAGGACTTTTGACTCCAGAATCAGAATTTTCCCACTAAATCAGCTCTTACCAATAAATAAGAAACAGTCATCTTCTGAAAATGAGGGAGACATGGGGATACAATCGTGATTTTAAAGAGTATTATGAAGATTTAGAAAAGCTACCTTTGGAGTAATGAAGGAAAGCATTTCAATGAATAGTGAGATAGATTAGAAAAGGAATCAGTAAGGGCAGCTGGGTGATTCAGTGGATAGAGAAGCAGGTCCAGAGATGGGAGGTCCAGGGTTCAAATCTAGCATCAGCCACTTCTTAGCCCTATGATCCTGAGCAAGTCGCTTAACTTCAATTGCCTAGCCTCTACTACTCTTCCAAAAAACATTGCTTTGGTTTTGAAAAACCTACATCTTATCCTTGATTTCTATGGTCTGGATTTTGAGTCAATGTCAAACACTTAAACTGTTCTCTGATGCAAGTTCTCTGGCCTCTACCTTTTTGCCAAGCTGCTTTGGCAGGACAGAAAGAATAAAATATATAACATTCCAAAGAGACACAGTGTGCAAGACATTCAGACAAAGAAGAGCTATACTCATCTATTTATAGAATATATGCAAGTAAATGAAAATATTTTAAGATTATTGTTGGTTGAACTAAGAATTTTGATAACTTGCATATGCATCTTATGAAACATGTTTAAAAAAATCTAAGAATGAGAAACAGAAGGTAAATGTTCCTACAGAGCTATGCCATGTTGAAAGAAATTTTGTTCCATGCTGAATTATTCCCAAGTCATGGCAAACTACTCAAGAATCTTTGCCAAGAAAACCACAAATGAGTTCACAAAGAGCTGGACACAGCTAAAAAATGACTGAACAACAGTGGGAAGACTGAAGGCAAATACAAGGCAAACTTCAGCCTGTACCATTTTCGCTCCACTTACTCTATCATATGGTACCACAAGTAGAAAATTGGTTTAGTTATTTTTAGAAATATTATTTGCTAAACCCTTTGCTGAAACTTTCTCATATAAATCATTCTCTTCCATAGTTTATGGAGTTACTTCATTTGTTCCCCTCTTCCCATTTCACTTCTCCCCTTTGCTTATCTGCTCATCTTTGACTTGACTATTTACTTTTCATTATTTAAAAATTGTGTTGTGGATCTCACTTTGTGTATTTTTCTTCTTCCACATTTGAACTTGGCCCTTTCTCCCACATTCCAGGAAGCAGAAAGCCAGAGGAATAAATGTGGGCTTTGTCTTCATGAGATCACTCTTTCCAGAATGATAAGCATAGTCAACCATCTATAACAGCTGCTCCCTTGCATTGTTCATAGAAGAAAAAATTAAAAATAGTATAAAAAATAATTTCTTGAACCTAAATCAATGTGAGGACTGGGCTCATTTGGCAGTGGGAAAGGTCAGGATAAGGACAGCTATTGTCCAAAGGTCAGCCAGACCCTGAGATTCAAGTTAGGCAAAAAGAAAAGGTTCAAAACTCAGAAAATAGAAGAGATCACATAAGCAGATAGTTGTTCTTGGGGAAATGTACAGCATGTAGCAGGGATTCTTTCATAGAGAAAGACCAGAAGGACCAGGAGAAGAATCCAGACCCTACTTTAGAAGGAATTAAGAGAACAGGAACAAGGTAGGGATATAGATGTGCAGATAGGTATCTAGGTGGCACAGTGGATTAAAGCACTGGGTCTGATGTCAGGATGATCCAAGTTCAAATTCAGTTTTAGATAGCTCCAAACTGGAGGTTTTGATCTCATGTTCTATCATTACCATCTTTTGATTTATATAAAAAGGAAAAAACAGGGGTGGAAGATGGTGGGGGGTTTGGGGGAGTTGATTAAGTTCACATAAGCCTCTGTCTGCCTCAGTTTCCTCAATTGTAAAATGGGAATAATAATAGAACCTTTACATACCAAACTTATGAGAATCATATGAATTATTTGAAAAGCTTAGCACAGTACTTGGTACAAAGTAGACACTTAATAAATGCTTGCTTCCTTCCATTCTAGTCATTGTAACGAGTAGCATAGGGGAAAGAACACTAGGCTGAAAATCAGAAGACCTGGATTTGGTAGATCATTGTCTTGACTCTGGTAGTGTTAAGTCCATCACTCTCTGGACAGTGGACATATTCATGACTCTGGAGTTAGAGTACCAGGGTTCAAACACTGTTTTTGTTGCTAATGACCTGCGCAACCTTGAGCAAGTCATCTAACTTAATCAAAGTTTTCTCATTTGTAAGAATAGGAGGTTGGACTAGACGGCCTCTAAGGTTTCTCTAGCTCTAAATTTGTGACCCATTGCTATTTTTACTACCAACTTCATCCCACTGTAGAAAGGAAAATTTTGTAAATACTAAAAGCACTATGTAAATGAATTATCATTACTGGGATATAAGGTTGAAGTAGGGATTACTTAGCAAGGCTGGTTAGATGTCAAAAACATGAAATACTTACTGGTCTAAGAGTCCTTCAGATGCACACTGGGGATCTTTGCATTTAAGGGGAATTATAATTGGGGGAAAAATTCCCCTAATCCTATGCATGCCCCTTTTCTCATTTTTGTGCCCTAAAGTTCACTTTATAAAATAAAAAACTTTAAAACATACTTCCATCTGAAAGAATACCCACCTCCTCAATGGCAATTTTCCAGAATTTTAACCTGGAATGCCCTGAAAATGCCCAGGGGAGGGACATTCTGAGGAAAAACAGAGTGTCCAAGAATGGGAGGAGGTAATCCCCCAGACCCTCTATAAATCTAGCAACCTGAATCCCTGTAGCCGCTACATCCATTTCTGCAAGGATTGGGACCCTCAATAAATCTAGAGACCTGAAACCCTGCAGGGACCATTCTACCACTACAAGACTTAGCTATTGCACCTTATGAAGCTATACTTCCTGCCACAGACAGAGTCTAAGTCTTCATTCTTGGAACAGACCCATCACTCATCACGCTGCAACTACAACAAATCCTAATAACCTCTCTTCTGATCTCCAGTTTTATGCCACCAATATCCCATAGGTATCTTAAACTTAATATGTCCAAAACTGAACTCAGTGTCTTTCCTAGCAAACCTACTTCTCTTTCTATATTTCCTATTACTACTGTGGAGGTTACACCATTTTTTTCAGTTGCTCTCCTCATTCTCACATACCTTACAGCCAATTTATTGCAAAGGCCTCTAGATTTTATCTTAATAACATTTCTTGTATATGCCTCCTTCTCTCCTTTGACCCATATCCTACCATCACCTTAGTGCAGGATTTTTTAAATCACCTCTTTGCTGAACTTTTGCTATTGCCAGCTGGTTAGTCAACCTGCACAAGTCTTTCTCCATTTCAGTCCATTTTCCACTTAGCTATCAAAGTGATAAAGCATAGGAATGACCATGTCATTCCTCTTACACCCATATATTCTGTGATCCAGTGACACTGACCTCCATGACATCCCTTAAATAAGACATTCCATCTCTTAACTCTGGGCATTTTCACTGGCTAATTCCAATGCCTGAAATGTTTTTCCTTTTCATCAATGCATCTTGGTTATCCTGGATTCCTTTAAGCCCAAGCTAATATCTCACCCTCTTTAAGAAGTCTTTCCATTTTAATGTCATCTCTCTGTTGATTATAATTCTGTATATAGCTTATTTTATATGGTTGTTATAGAATTAGTATTCAGGAAAGATAGTATTGTTATAGGATTAGTATTCAGGAAGGACTGGCACCTCTGTTGTGAGGGCTTTCCAACTCCTTTTTAGGACTGTTCACCCACCTTTGGTGTCCACTTCTCACTTCACTCTCACCTGTGGCTCTAAGAATCTATAGCATGTGTAATGTTCATGTCCCAATAAAATGGGCTAAATCAGGTTGTGGGTCACTGACAGGCTTTAAGCCCATTAGCAAACTGGAAGACAGGAATGTCTACTCAAGTATATGAGCATATGAAGACTTTCTCCAGTAGAATGGGCTTATGAAAACAATTTGTTCCAATAGCCATGAAGCCAGCTGAAGCAGGCACTATGGAGCAATTAGAGCTTAGTCAGACATTGAAAATGCAAGATCATCCACTACATCCTGGGCTATTGCCAGTCATCTAGACTTTTGTCCTGCCATTGAACTTGGATGACTCTAGAAGGCAGAGTGAAGCTCATGCATGAGTGAAGACATCATTTTTGTGATCTCATTGGTCTTCAAAAATGAAGGACAAATAATAATAGTTGTTTGCATATTGTTTCCCTCATTAGACTGTGAACTTCTTGAGAATGAGAGTTGTCATTTGCTTTTTGGGGGGTTACTAGCAATTAGAAATCATTGGCACGTAATAGGTACTCAATATGTAATTAATGACAGATTGGCTATCGCTCCAGGTTGTTGTCAAAAATTGGGGCAGTTAGGTGGTTTGATGGATAGAATGCCAGACCTGTACTCATTTTCCTAGGCTCAAATCTGGTCTCAGACATTTACTAGCTGTATGACACTGAGCAGGTCCCTTAATTTTTTTTTGCTTCAGTTCCTCATCTCTAAAATGAGCTGGAAAAGGAAATGGCAAACCATTCAAGTGTCTTTTTCAAGAAAACTCCAAATGGGGTCACAAAGAATTGAACACAACTGAGATGACTGAACGTCTTCATTGCCAAAAGTTAATTAGCAGATGGGCTATTTCAAACCAAGATCCCCTAACTCCAAGTCCCATGTTCTCTCCACTATCTTAAGCTTCCTGCCATTATGGAGAATGGTGAGAAAATGGATATGACAGAATCTCCTGGCAAGATAAAGAGGATGGCATGGTCAAAGAGTATTTACTTAAAGGAGAGAAGGAATTCTTATGGGAAAGCTGGTTTCATGATTTTTAGAAAGTAGAATACATTTAGAAGGGAGAGTTCTGGAATAAGGGGGAACTTATTACCTATTGAATAAGAAATCCAATGGGCACAGTTGAATGCAGGGAAAGAAAGGTTAGAAAATGAGATGAAGTGCCAGAATAAATAGGGATGCACATATAGAGAAGAAGGAATGAAAGGAAATGAGAATCTGTGTATGCCAGGCACTGTGCTAATTACTGTCACAGATAGTATCTCATTTGATTCTCACAATAACACTGAGATGCAGATGCTATTATTATTCCCATTTTAGAGTCGAGGGAACAAAAACAGACAGGTTAAATGACTGTCCCAGGGTCACACAACGAGTATCTGAAGCTGTATTTGAACTCAGATCTTCCTGACTGTAAGTCTAGCCTTCTATCCATTATATCACCTACTTGCCTCTAGAGCCTGGGACTAAATCAATGCCTGTAAATGAGAAAGATCAGGAGTCAATCAATAAACATTTACTATGTGCCAAGCATTGTGCTAATTGTTGAAGACACAAAGGAAAACAATAGCATTGTCTCTACCCTTAAGGAGATCAATTTCTACTAGATGAGTAGGCAAAAGCCTGCAAGATCCATGTGAGTGATATAAAAGGAAAGTAATCTCAGAAGGAAGGTAATCAAAAGGTGAGTATGAGTAATTGGCTAGCTATAAAGGAAAGGGAGTACAGAGCAGGTAGAGATATATTGATGTAATTTGTAATTTTATTTGGAATACTATTATGAGAGCTCTTCCTCAGGCTATATCTTTCTACATAAAGGAATTCTTCTTGATTTCCTGGGTTGTCTAATTATAGAGGTAATGTAGCACTCCTGGAGTAACCTCACTCCCCATCCTGTACTCTCACTAAAGGATTGAACTTCTCTGTGGGATTGTGGACTGCTCACTATTCAGGGTTCTAAAGGTAACACTGAGGAGCTTGTCAAAGATAAGACCTGGGTTCTGGCCTTCCTAAGTTCAAGCAAAGTTTCTATCCACTCTGCCTCACTACTTTATTTTGATTTTCCTTTATTTCTATAAAGAGTGTTTAGAGGCTGTATCCATATAATTGCTGTGTTTCTTGATAAAAGGATTCTTAAATAGGTTATACATTCTATTGTTATTTCTTATTTATTTAAACCCTTACTTTCTGTCTCTGAGACAGAAAGGCAAGGGCTAGGCAGAGTTAAGTGACTTGCCCAGGGTCATACAGCTATAAAGTATCTATGGCCAGATTTAAATCTAGGTCCTTCCAACTCCATAACTGGCACTCTATCCATTGTGCCACCTAGCTGCTCTCATTCTATTGTTATTCCGAAAGGAATTTCTTCTTCTAGCTCTTTCTTTTGGGTTTTTTTGATAATATACAGAAAATATGATATTTTGACCAGTTCAATTTATCTTCTACTTCTGCTAAGTTATTAGTTTCTGTTATATTCAATATAACATTATCATTAATTAAATTTTTAATTTTTCTGGCAAATGTAACAGAACAACATAACAATTGCAATAGTGCAATAGAAGAGAGGTACTTCCTCATGTTTCTTGAGACATGGGAGAGGAGAAATGAGAAGAATGCCATATGAGGGAAATATCCTGAATTAATGAAACTATAGGATTGAGAGATTTAATGTATATGGGAACATATTAGCTTTAAAATGTATAATCGTAGCATCACCACATTTCTAACTGTGCAGGATCTCAGTAATCATCTGGCCGAACCCATATGTGAAGTACCAATTCCCCCTCCAATATCTGTATCAAGTCCCCCTCCAACATTTGGGAACAAGTAGTTAGTCTCTATTGAAACACCTCCAATGATGGAAACTTCATCTCTCATGGTAGTAGCTCATTTTACTTTGTTATGAAATTTTTCTTTGTGTCAAGCCAAAATATGTCTCTCTGAAACGTCCACCCACACTGCTCCTAATTTTGTCCTTTGGAGCCAAGTCAAACAAATCTACTCCCTCTCACATACAGAATGCTTTAACATCTGTGATTAGGTCATTCGATTCTCATAACAATCTTGGGAGGTGGGTCTGACAGGCATTAAACTTAGGCTAGTGGGATTTAAAGTATGCATGTAAAAAAGAGAAGTGGGTTCATAGAATTGAACATATTTCTAACTAGTAATGAATGAAAGTTGTGACATTCAATTTGAAAGCCAGAATCATGCATTAACTCAAAGACAGCACTGGAGGATAAGAAAGAGTGTGGGCCAGTTGAGAGGAAGCTGTGCCTATTATAAAGTATTCTATTCAAATTGTAAATATCAAAAGTTGGATTTGCAGTTCTGACTTCTTACATCTTAATCCATCATTTAATCCATAACTTCTTGCTGCCTCTTTTAGACAATGTCTTCTCTGAAATTACAATTTTTTTCTTACAAACATAACTAATTTCTGTAAAGTCAAGAAATCAATAGACATTTATTAAGCATTTGTTATGTGGCAGGCACTGTGCAAAGCAGCAGGGGATACAAAGCAACAAGAGAAAGTGCCTGCCCTCAAGGAATTTACAGTCTATTGAGAAATATAACATGCAAACAACTATATACAAAGCAAACTAAATATAAAATAAATAAGAAATAATTAAAAGAGGAAAAGTCATTAAAAGGGGTTGTGAAAGGTTTCTTTTGGACAAAAATTAAGAACAATATCTGTAGTACATACATATGCTGTCAGGTTATAGAGAAAGGATATCCAATAATACCATCCCCAATTCTTGTTATTGTCAAATAATATTCACTTGTGAATGGCTAAGGTTAAGGAGGGATGGAAGACATGGAGTTGAGAATGCTTTTGAGCTAGGGAACCAGAATGTTTAAAGACCAATAACACAAATATAGAAGTCACCAAGGATGAGAGCAAAGGAGAAGGTGAAAGGAAGACTATGAACCAGGAACCAAACCAACTGAAAGAAAATAGTTACTGGAGCTCAATTAATAATAACAATGAATATCTACATATAGGAGTTGTTCCAGGTCTTAACAACAGTTAAAGAACTGAGAGAAAGTTTTTTTTTAAAATTAGATGAAAAAATAATGCATATAACAATGGGCCTTTGATCATGGTACTAAAACAAGGAGAAGCTAAAGACTTAAAGCAAGGAATCCGGAGAACTAGATCATGGGGAAGCATGAAAATGAGGGAAATTGGAGCCAAGTCAAACAAATACACAACCAAGGTGGTTTCAGAACACTGAAGTTAATAGTCTTCAGGATATGGCAAGAAGAAGGTAATTGTTGGAACCACTCAGAATCAGCACACTCCACCACTCCTAGTTGGGAAAACCAATCACCTTCATATAATAGCAGGTGCCTGAGCTTATGAATTTTATGGAAAGTCTATTTTCTCACTCAGATAAGTCTGGTTCCTTTCTATCTCTGATTTCATAATCAAAAAGACATTAGGTATTGACCAAGGGAGATCCAGCTGAGTCCAATAAGAAGTATAAGCAAGGGAAAGGAAAGGATGCTAAATGCAGAGTGCCAGTTTATCAATATATATATATATATATATATATAT
>NC_058133.1:219673426-219783976 GCF_016433145.1 Gracilinanus agilis
CTAAATATATATATATATATATATATATATATATATATATATATATATATATATATATATATATCTTACCTATACTTATGTTTAACATGCTATATCTCCCATTCATCACTCACCTCCAAGAGAACATAAGTTCTATAAAGTCAGGGACTTTGGTGGGAGGGGATGTTTGCTTAGGGGAGGATATACCTAGTGCCTAGATCATATACCTAGTGCCCATAAATAAGTGCCTGTTGGATTGAATGTGATTGTCTCAGGTCACAAAGTTAGTAAGGGACAAAGCCAGGATTTGAATACAGTTCCTCATACTTGAAATGCAGCATATTTTTTTTATTTTTTATTTTTTAATTTTTTCCATGGTTACATAATTCTTGTTGTCTCCCTCCCCCCCCTCCCAGAGTTGATGAGCAATTTCACTGGGTTACACATATATTATCACTCAGATCCTATTTATATTATTCATTTTTATAATAAAGTAATCTTTTATAACCCAACCCCCCAAATCAAATACCTATATAAAAAAGTGATAGATCATATGTTTTCTTCTGGATTTCTATTCCCATGATTTTTTTCTCTCAATGTGTATAGCATTCTTTCTCATAAATCCATAGGGATTATCCTGGATTATTGTATTGCTTTTAGTAGCTAAATCTATTACATTTGATCATCCCACAATATTTAAGATACTATATACAATGTTTTCCTGGTTCTGCTCATTTTACTCTGCATCAATTCATGTAGGTCTTTCCAGTTCTTCTAGAAATCAAGCAGTTCATCATTCCTCAATAGCACAATAGTATGCCATCACAATCATGTACCACAATTTGTTCAGCCATTCCCCAATTGAAGGGCATCCCCTTATTTTACAATTTTTTGCTACCACAAAAAGCACAGCTATAAATATTTTTTGTACAAACAGAACCTTTCCCATTTTTTATCTCTTTGGGACACAAACCCAGTGGTATTGCTGGATCAAAGGACATGAAATGCAGTACTTTTTAAAATAAACCACAGTCACTTTAAAAGAGTCAGGATGTTGTGACTTCTAAAACTGTCCATATTAGTCAGAAAGAAAACATGGGTCAGAAGCAATAAATAAAACTGTGATATGAATTAACATTGATTCTTAAAGAAAAACTAGTATTTATATAGTGTTTTAAGATCTGACAAGCACTTGACAGACATCTCATATGATCTTCACAACCACCCAAGGAGGTGAACACTATTATTTATCCTTACTTTATCAGTGAGGAAACTGAGGTCAAGAGAGGTTAAATGACTTGCCCAGCATCACATAGAGTCTAAGACTGTATTAAAACCACTGTGTTCTTTGGTTCTAGATCCAGTATTGTATCTACTGCACCCTCTAGCTGCCTTGGTTAAATCAAGCATGTATGAATCTTTTCCATTCAAAATTATTCAAGTTTTTCCTGGCAAGTTTACTAATCTTGAATGGGGCCCAGCAAGTACTGATATCCCTTTCCACAAAAAGGGTGGGAAGAGTAATAAAGGAGAAAAAAAGGCTAACCACTGTAGCATTATGTCCAGGACCCTGAAATGTATTCATTTTTATCTTTGATTTTCATGCTTTTATATGCTGTTCTCAGCATGTATCAGATTTAATGGGGATTCTATTTTAAAATGTATCATTTCCCTGTTACTGTGGCAAAAAACAATAGAATGTTCTAAAGGAGACATTCTAGAAATGTGATGCGTTTTGAAGACCATGTATACTAGAACCTACCCAACATTGTTATCTGAAGGACAAGGATTGTGTGGCTTTCCATTTTATCCTGGAAGAGACACAGACAACATCATTCTATAGCAACAGGCATGATTTAACCATCTCTGACTGAACCCATGGTATACTATAGCAATTCTAATTATCCTATTTTACTGTATTGTTCTTGGTAAGAATGGACCTAGTAAAGTATGATGGAGGCATAAAGGCAAAATAGAGCAAATAACAATTTGATATTGCAAAACAGAATATCCCCGAGACAGAGGATCAGTGTATGGGTGGGAAAACAAGAAATTAAAAACCAGCTGTCATCCTGGTCCTGATTTTATGAAAAGTAAATAGAAGAAAATCAGTAAGGGTAAAATTGTCTTCATAATTAGTGATTCTCATTCACTACTCTATAAATATCTTTAACGCAAAGTAGAAAACACTTGTCCATTCCTTTCCCTTTACAAATCCTTATGAAGGTAATTGATCTTAGGAATGACATTTTGGTTTAAAACAATACAACATTCATGGAAGAGAATCAAGAATTTCACAATCAGGTAGTATGGTAGATAGGGTGATAGACATAGGGTCAGGAAAACCTGGGTTCAAGTCTCTGACACTTGCTAGCTAAGTGACCCTGGCCAAGTTATTCTGTCTGAATGTCAGATTCTTCACTTGAAAATGAGAACAAAAATAATAATAATAATCAAAGCTATAGCTCCTACCTTATGGAGTTATTGAGAGGCTCAAGTTTGATCTATTTGTCAAATGTTTTGCAATTTTTTAAGTGATATCTAAATGTCAGTTATTATTATTGACATCTGCTTAATTTTTTTAATTATCCTGACTGGCAAAATGTTTCTGGCAGAGTTTCATGAAGCTGGGAGGTAGGACAGAATTCCAATATTTAGCAGTATACTCAGAAAAATAAGTCTAGATATATTTTGGAAGACAAAAATATAAGTTTCTTTAGTGCCTAATGATTTACCTCTAAGCATTTGATACATAATTGGTACTATAATTTGCCTGCATCACCAAAAGGAGTCAGAGGGAATCTTTGGGTCTGAGGAGAGGGAACCCTCTGGCCTCCATGTCTGATCTAACCTTGGGGCAAATATAAAGAGGCAATTTTGCCCATAAAAAGATCTGTAAAAAATTATAAGTAATTAACATCACATTAAAAGTGTTTAGCAAGGATAGCCTGCAAAGCCATGAAATGAAGTAGTAATGTAGTATAATGGACAGACAGCTGCTCTCAGAGCCAAGGAGACTTGGGTTCTAGTCCCAACTCAGACACACACTGGCTATGGGACACTGAGAAAATCACATAATCCTTTGGTTCTCTGGGCAACTTCTTAAATCTATGAGTTGTCAAAAACATGCTGGTCCACATTAGTAGAGGAATTTCCTCAACAGGCTCTCCCTATATGAATGAAATAGGCAGTTAGACTGCTCAGTGGAGAGAGCACCAGGCCTGAAGTCAAGAAAACACATGTTCCCTAAGTTCAAATATGATCCCAGAGACTTCCCAGCTCTGTGACCCTGAGCAAGTCATTTTACCTTGTTCACCTCAGTTTCTTCATCTGTCATCGTTCATCTGGAGATGGAAATGGCAAACCACTCCAGTTCCCCTGCCAAGAAAACCCTAAATAGGATCACAGAGTCAAACACTACTGAAAACAACTTAACAATAACAAAAATATGAATGAAATCATAGGTCTAGTCTCTATCCCAATTCTACCTTCATGTTGTTCACACAGTAGTTTGTATGTATTAATATATGTCTCTTTCCTCCCTATGGCTGTCCTACATTCTCTTAATAAGATGTATTTCTGTATAGGTTATATTTATCAAAGAATTTTCTGTTCTCCTTAATTTGATTATAAAGTTAATAAGTGGAATGTTATATTTCTCTATTGATGGTAATAATTTTTACTTATACATTCTATTTTCCTGTGTAAATTAGATCCTTAATCTATATCCAGTCTTAAACAGAATTTATATATGGGATATATCTAAAAGTCAAATATTGGAACCTTAAAGACAGTGTTTTCTATCAGCCATATATATCACTAAGTCTGATTAGCTAACATTTAAAATATATTTATATACTTCACTGTAACTGTGATCTCATTGATAAAAGAACTTCCTCTCTGCAGATTTCAACCTGTCTGCAGCCTCTCCACATGATTCTAGTTGATGTTCATCCATAGATCTTCCTTAAAGGGTTCTTAAGGTCTTCTTCTATACCTCTTTATATTCCGGTGGACAATCAACAAGTTGTCCATATGGTGTACTTTCCTTTTACTACATGACAGACTTACCTCATTTTTGGCATACATTTCTTCAATTTCTACCACTTTTCTGTGTGTAAATCATCTTGGGAAATATGACTCAGCCTACTTGAACTTATGACATACTGTTCCGTTGTCCCCTTGAGTCATTCCAAATTTCATTTTCTTCTGAGATTATGGTGTTCCAAAATTTGCAACCATGCAGTTTCAATGGAAGAATATTTTGGCTTAAATAAAGGTTGTTGGACCAGGAAACAGCTTTAAATTATTTCAAATGTAGAATCATATCCCATGTGTAATCTAAACTGCTCTTACCCTCTAAGTCAATTCTGGTTCCAATTTACTGTCCTTGTATAGAATCTAAAGTGATTACATGAGTTGAAGAATAACAATCAATATTATGTGTTATAATCTGGACAACAGGCATTCATATGTTTGATTTTTCTATTATGAGAAATCATGAACTACATTGGTTTAGGATAATTAAAAAAGACTAATGAAGAGGAAAGGGAATTCATCAGCCAGTTTAAATATTTGAAACATCAAAGAATCTTGGGGGAAAAGTGGAAGCAAAGGTAGGCAATAGAGGACGAATATTAAAATGTCACTTGGACCTATAAGTATTGATATTATTGAATCAGTAGCATTAAAAGTTAGGTTGGTATAGAAGACTAAGAACAAAACAAGGAGGTGACATGGGAAATTATCTGTTAGCTGTACTAGGGCAAGGAGTAGGATAAAAGAAAGAATAGGATCACTTCTTGGAGTGAATGAGAGAGAAAAAATGGAGTTGCTCTATTTTATTTCCTATCTGTTTTCCTTGCCAATGGGAATGATCTTTTGACTTAAAAGAACCCCTAAAATGGTTAATGTGGAGCAGATACCAAGCCATATTAGAGGATAGTAGAAAAAAAGCTAGTTGCTTTTAATAGATTCAGACAGAGATCAACTAATGTCTCAGGGTACCAAAGAAACTGGCAGATATGATTTCTGAGCCATTGTAAGGGTCTGTGCAAGACTGAAGACACCTGGAAAAGGTTCTTAAGATTGGAAAATGGCAAATCTGCCCCACTAATTAAAAAAAAAAACCTGAAGAGAATATAATCTAAAAACCATAGGCCACTGAACTTGATTGATTTCTGGAAAATCTCTAGAATATTTTAAATGGTTTGTGAATATTTAGAAAAGAAAACAAGAGGCTCAATAAGCTTTTATCAAGAATAAAACACTTAGCACAATGTCTGGCATAGAGTAAGCTCTATATAAAGGTTAAGTATAATTATAATTATTATTATGCCAGGCTAGCAATATTTCCTTTCATGATAGGGTTACCACACTGATAGACAGGAAGAATATTGTATGTTATAATTTAATTCCATTTTAGTCTAATATTTGGCAAAGTTTTTAACAATACGCTTTTGGACAAAATTAAAAATGTGAGATAGATAATAGTACAGTTAAGTGGATTGATAATTAGATAAAAGATCAGATCCAAAGAGGCATCATTGAGTATTCTTTGTGAATTCAAAAAGCTATCTCTAATGAAGGGCTCCAATTATTTGTGTTTGGTCCTCTTTTTTTTAAATTTTCTTTATTTTATTTCAGTAACAAATTTACACATAAGTTTTCCTAGGTTGCATGATTCATGTTGTTGCCTTCCCCTCTTCTCTCCTCCCTCCCATAAATGACAAGCAATTCCATTGGGTTTTACATATATTATCACTCAAAACCTATTTCCATATTGTTCATTTTTGTGATAGAGTAATCTTTTAAAGCCAAAACCCCAAATCAAATACCTCCCCCCAAAAAAACAAGTGATAAATCATATGGTGTTTTTGTTTGGGTTTTTTTTGCATTTCTACTCCAACAGTTCTCAGAATTGTCCTATACTATTGTATTGCTGTTAGTAGCAAAGTCTGTTACATTTGATTGCTCCACAGTGTTTCATTTACTGCGTACAGTGTTCTCCTAGTTCTGCTTTATTTCATTCTGCATCAGTTCATGTAGGTCTTTCTATTTCTTATAGCAATCATCTACTTCATAATTCCTTACAGCACAATAGTATTCCATCACCATCATATAACACAATTTGTTCAGTCATTCCCCAATTTGCCAGACAGATGTAATACAGATATATGATATATAATTTCACAATTATTTTTTGTTTTATTGAGCCTCAGACTTTCTTTCCACCATATTTACCTTTTCCCCCTACATTTTCTTTTCTCATGATCTCATCTTTCTTGTTTCTCCTATTTCCATGATAATGTCTATTCTTCTTCCACTTCTTTTTTTTCCTTGTCTTTGCATATAGGCAATCTTTCCTTTCGAAATTTGAATCAAAATACTTGAATTTGCGAGTAGAATTAATATACCCAATTAGGAACAAGGGGAAGGACAAAAGAAGCCCATAGTTTTCCGGAGATATCTTTTGGATTAACTAATTAATAATTACACTTGAATTAGTTAATTTGGTCCTCTAGAAATGTCAAAAAATGTTAAATTAAGCATTCAGCTTTAGGACATGTGAATGTAAAGGAGCTGACTGAAGGGATTACCAAGAGCCTATTTCACAAGATTCCTTTCAAAGGAGGCAAGACTGGCATCTGCTTTGATATAAATATCACATTGGTTAATGAACATTCTTCTTTCCATCTATCTGTTGCATTGGGAATTCCACTGGCTATTTTAGAAACATATGTTTTTGGTAAGAATTTATAGATTTCCTACAGCTGTTGACCCATTTTTAACTTTACATTGGCTAGAAATAAGAAAGATATTTTTTCCAAAAATTAATCCTTAACTTTTCAGTGCTATATTCATGTATCAGTGTATTAATGATATGTAAACTGATGTCTCTGATCCATTTTCAGGAACAGAATAGTTGCAAACCTCGATTCTTACAGCTTTTACTCAAGGTGAGGTTTTTTCTTGCTTGTTTAACATTTAATTTCAGAAAAAAATTTCCCCAGAAAACCACCAAGTCCATACAGTATATTCTTTAGCTGTGTGTGACATTGTTAGAGGAATATGATAATTCTGATGTAACATATACAGCTAATAACTCAGGAAAGGGTACAATATTGCATCCTAAGATAAGCCATCATCTTTTGATTACCTTTGAGTACTCCTTCAGGGAAAACCCATTATATTTATTGATATTTATTAACCTAGAATGGATGTGCTCCATATCCTTAAATAAGTAATAAATTCATGTATCACTGCCATGGATGGTCAGCTAGGTAAATTTGGCACATCTCAATACCAACACTTCCTTAATTCCCTAATTCACTGGTTTGCCATCAAGCCAACAAATCAACAAGTATTTTTTATGTTTCTACGTCATACCATAGACTGTACTAAGATTTGATGATACAGAGAAGGCATAAAAATAGCCCCTATTCTCAAAGTATTTCCAGTCTGATGGTAGAGATGTTATGGGAAAACTCTGTATAGACAAGATAGATACAGGAAAAATAGAGATAATCAAATGAGCAAAGTCACAAATATTAAAGAAGATCAGAAAATGCTCCTTGCAGAAGGTCAGTCAGCAAATATAAAGTGCCTTCTGTGTCCCAGAAACTGTATAAAAGATAGTCTCTACTTTCAAGAAACTCATAGTCTAATGGGGGGAGATAACATTCAAGCAATTAAGTATAAATAAGATAAAGAGAAGATAAATGGAATATAAACAAAAGACAGAAGTAATTAGAAGTGGGATCAGTAATGACATCTTCTAGTAGGTAGGATTTTAGCTATAATTTGTAGAAAGCCAGGAGTCAGGGATGAGAAGGGAAAGCGTATCAGGAATGAGGGTCAGAGAAAATTCTAGGAATGAGGAGATAGCCTCTTGTTTAAAGAAAAACAAAGCAGCCAGTGACAATAAATCTCAGACTATATGGGTATGGAGACCAATAAGGAAGATGTGCTAGACCAGGGAGTGACTTGAAGAAGCAAAACCAACAAAAAGTTTATTGCAGTAATCCAGATGAGCAGTGGTGATAAGGTCAGTACCAGCATGATGGCAGTATCAGAGGAGAGAAGGGAATGTCTATTAGAGGGCTGCTGGGTAGCTCAGTGGATCGAGAGTCAGCCTAGATACGGGAAGTCCTAGGTTCAAATCCAGCCTCAGACACTTCACAGCTGTGTGACCCTGGGTAAGTCACTTGACCTCCATTGCCCACCCTTACCACTCCTCCACCTAGGAGCCAATACACAGAAGTTAAGGGTTTAAAAAAATTTTAAAAAAAGAATGTGTATTAGAGATGTTCACAGAGTCAAAGATATAAAATCCATACTTAGCATCTCTAGTACCTAGAGCAAAAATCACAAAAAGTGCTTGCAAATAATCTTTTTAGGACAAATTCAATTGGTGGGAGGAGGGTAGAAAATCTAGTCATCAAGTCTAGTCCTAAGGAGAGACAGACTATGGATGTACTCGAGACTCTGGATCCTGATCCATTTGGACACCCTGGGATGCTGTGTTTTGAGGAAAAGAATAGAGAGGGGCTGGTCTAGGAAAGGGCTCATATGGTAAGTTATTTAACTAATTATCCTTGCAGACTAGGTATTGTTTCTATCTGTCAAAAAAGCATAAGATTTGTCAGCATCACCTACTCCCCCATATTTCAATATCCTGGAATAAAGCCACAGTCTACCTGTAATTGGCTGTAATTTCTATGGTTTACTGCAATGGTGTCAAACTCAAATAGAAACAGATCCCTATGGAGTACATATTGACTTGGGAAACCACAAATTAACAGTGTTTCTACTGTATTGTATTTTTATTTGTTGTGCTAAACATTTCCTAATTATAATTTAATGTAATTCCAGCTTTACTTTGAGAATTTTGCAGAATTTGATACCCCTGGTCTACTTTGTTCTTCCCTCTATTTTCTTGTCTTGGTCAGGGGAGCCAAAATCATCAAGGTTTACATAATCTTCATTTTCTTCCATTTCTTAAGCAGCATTAGTTGGATTCTGGTTCTTCATTGTGATGTAATAGAAAGTATTATACTGCTAATCAAGTCTTTAGGAAGGTCTCTAAGGGAATGTCCAAGTATCTGGTTTGTTTTTATGCTTTGTTTTTTTTTTCGTTTTTTTTTTTCCATTTTACTAATGGTCTAAATAAGAGGTAGATGAAATGCCCATCTCCTATTCAGAGACAACTAGAAATCTGTCCATTAGCAGGATGGGTTAGAAGCCCAAATCAGTAAGATGAAGTATAACAAAAATAAAAATAAAACCTAACACTTAGGTTCAAAGAACCAACATCCCAAGTACAATATGGAAAAGGCTTAGATAAGCACCAGATTATGTGAAAATGACATGGGAGACTTAGTGGACTACAAACTCAATAAATGAACAGGGTGACATGACAACCAACAAAGCCATTCTCCAAACTACATTGAGAAAGGTATAGAGAACAGGACTAAAAAACTGAGTCTTGATCAGGTCACATCTTAAGAAATGTGTTCGGTTCTGGCCACCATGTTTTAAGGACATTGATAAAGTACCCAGAGGAAGGCAACTAGGATGGTGATGAACCTTGAGATAATGCAGTATGAGAAAAAGCTATGGATAACTAGCCTACAGGGGAAAAAAGGGCTTCCAGGAGACATGAAATTTGCCTTCAAGTATTTTATAGGTTTGTTCATATGTAACAAGAATTCACCTTGTTATTAGGCCCCAAAGGGTAGAAGTAGGAGTAATAAGTGAAAGTTTCAGGGACAAATTTAGTCTTTATGTTAGAAAAGATATTCTTTTTCTTTCTTTTTTGCCTTTTTCTTTTTCCTTCCTTCCTCTCCTTTTTTTTTTAGACCAGGTTTCCCATCTTAACCAGATTAGAAGTACAGTAGCTACTCACAGGCCCAATTCCATTTATGCATTTTAATTGGCTCCATTTTTCTGACTTGAGACAGTTGACTTAAGTGAATACTTCTAATACTCTTAGAACTATCTCAAAATGGAATGGATGGCCTTGAGAGATAGTGAGTTCTTCCTCAATGGAGATGTTCAAGCAAATGCCTTATGAACACCTATCTGACATGCTGGGAAGGCTTTCCTTATTCTGGTAGAGGCTGGACTCCAAAGCATCTGAAGTCTTTTCCAATTCTTAGATTCTTTGGTTTGGAGAATGACTTTATACAACATAAGGTTATGTTGTTGATCCTGTTTTGGTAGAAGTTAGACACCTGAAGTCAGTTAAAAGTTTGTTAAATAAGTTCTCAAGCCTTTTTAATATTCTAAAAGATGAACTCCCTTCTCTCTGTTGTGACCATGTTCACCTATGTAATTCCAATTACAAACAATACTGCCCTTTATGAAGCAAGCAAAACACTAGAACAAATGATGACAACACGTAGAAAGTAAACTCTTCTCATGTTCACTACATTATGATGACAACGAACTCCAAGACAGTGCAGCTTTCTAACTATCTAAGGCTCATTTGTTTTTCCTATTCCAGTGTATTGAGGATAATGTATATGAATGAATGAAAGAAGCGATTCTAACCAAATCTAACTTTGGAGAAAAGTCAGATGATCCAGTAACTTCTGGACAGGACAGGAGTGAATCATATTTTTAAAAATCCAAATGAAGGTGAATAAATTATGGCTAGATTAGAAAGTAAAATCTTAAACTAAGCCTAATATTTTATTGCAGTGAGCTATAAAACCATATAGGAAATCCTAAATTATAGAGAAAATAGCTTTACACTCTCTGGAGAATGTGTTTTCCTTGGTGAAAACTAAGAGTTAGTATCAAATATAGTAATTGTGATAAATCAATGACAGACTTTTTTGGAATTTATTTTTTCAGAAAGTCCAGAAAGGAGATTATCAGCCTGAGGCTATTTCCAATAAAAAGTCCCCAAGGTAGGTCTACTTTATAGACTCTTGACTATAGACTACTTATATCGCTCTAAATTTGTTGTAGATGTGATGAAAGTATCTTCTGTTGTTTTTTCCCCTTTGTCTTATACATTTTGTGATTGTTGTTCAGTTGTGGTTTTCTTGGCAAAGATACTAGAGTAGTCTACTATTTCCTTCTCCAGCTCATTTTACTGAAGAACTGAAACCAACTAAGGGTTAAGTGAGTTGCCCGGGGTCACAAAGCTCAGTAAGCCAAATTTGAACTCAGGAAGATGTCTTCCTGACTTCAGGTCTAACAGTGTGCCCTTTCTCATGTATTATTGCTTCATTTTAGGAATGTGATTATAATAAATAAAATGGGTCATCTCTATGTTTGAGGAAATTTTCCCCAAATTTCAAATACACATTCAGATTTTGTTAGAACCTAGTCTACTAGTCTCTGGTGGCAACTAATTTGAGAAGATTGAATTACCTACTATTCTAATGGGAAACTGACCCCTGTCTTTGGGAAAACATACTTGAAAATGTTACAATGTTTTGTTGGGTTGTTTGTTTTTTTTTTTTTTTTTTTTATGGATCTCACATCCTTCTCCTTTATAGTTTGGAAAGGCTCGTTAAGTTAGAAGGAAAAACATTAAAAAAAAAAAAACATAGAGCTGAGCCGGCAAATTTTCCAAATGACTGTGGTTTGCTTTTGGTTCTTCCCTCTATTAAGTCCTTTCCTTTTCATTCAGGGCTTGAACTCACTGTGTTTGCCAAGCAGTAACAAAATCTACTTTATTCAGCTTTTCTACCACTGACATACAGAACAAAATTCTATGATTCTGTAATAGAATCCAACTGTATCTTTATGTCGCTGGGAATTGGTACAAAATGTCAGCGCTGCTTGTGGTGCATACCAACTGCATTTTATTACTACAAACCGAACATAATGTCCCTTTCACTGAGAAAGTATGTGTTTTCTGGGACTGGCATCTCATTTCATTAGTCCCTTAACTTCCTGCTACATAATAGAATGACACAATGTCACACCAAACCTAGAGTTCAGGTACATTTCAAAATATATTCTCTGAAATTTGGTAGTTGATAGCAACGAACAACCCTTTAACATTACATGCCTTTGCCACCGGGTGTAAGAAGCCATTTGATGTGGATATAGTAATTTCTCTCACTTTACAGTCTATGTCATTCCTGGTCAAGAAGATGTCATTATTGTACGCTAAGTATTAAAATTATGAGAAGCAGAGTGTTATAGTCATTTGAAAGCAGACTGTCCAATCAGAAATGTCTAGTTTGAAGTCCTGTCATTAATACCTATTAACTACGTGTCTGCCAGGCAACCCAGGCTCCCACACCATTACAATAAATAATTTCTGCACCTGAGGCAACTAGGTGGTCAGTGAATTAGACTTGAAGTCAGGAAAAGCCAGGATAAGACACTTACTGACTATGTGACTGGTCGCATCACTTAACTTTTGTCTTCTTCAGTTTCCTCAACTGAGAAACAGAAATAATAATATCCACTGCCTCTTAATGAGATAATATTTGTAAGGAGCTAAGCACATTACCTGGCACTTAGTAAGTACTTACTTAGTGCCTATTTCCTTCCTTTGTTTTATAGAGTTCACTTATCTGGAAAAAATTAATATAATTTTGTTCATATGATACCCAGAAAGGGCCCAAAAGACTATCTAGTGATTATTTGATCTATTTCATATCATGTGGACACTTAGAAAAATGCAACATGTTTGAGTACATGTATAATAACATATATTTATATACATATGAATGGATGAATGAAAAAATAATTTATTGTGCTCACTATGTTTGCCAAACATTGTATTATATCGGAACTGAAGACACAAATTTAAAAGTAAAGACAGTCCTTGCCCTCACAGAAAACAGAAGAGATAACTTCATGATTTTATACCCCATTCCTGCAAATATATGGAGAAACCTGCATATACATATGTAACTTATCTATGTTTTTATATGTGTATATGTTTGCATGTATGTATGTATACAAGGGATCTGGAGAGCAAAAAATGATATATTACATTTTTTCTAAGCATCAACATTGTATAAAAGCAGGCCCCACCTAGATAAACTGTGAACAAAAGAACTATTATTCCCATATAAGTGAAATTTACAAAAGGAAATAAGGTAAAAGATAGAATTTATTTAACTATATAGTAGCCCTTTTCCTGCCCCTCTTCTCCAATTGTATTGCAAACTCTTCTTCACTCTTGGCTAAGTTGAATTTCTGCTGACCTCTAAGAAGACTCAGGCAAAAACCTCTCCTAAAGGATTAAACTATTTCTGGCCTTAAGCTTAACATACAGAGAATACGTTCTGTACACAAGAAACAAAAATCACCCAAGGGAAGAGCTCGCTTTTGGTATGAGCTTACTCTGAGGTCTAGCATGACTTTTTCTTAACTCCCATCATGAAACTTCATGTTGCAAAAATCTCATTAGTCAAATTCCATTACTGAGATGTCATGCTAGTCCAAATTCCCCTATAATAAAAAGATTTGTAAATCCTGCTAATGGCCAGCTTGCTTTAAACATAATTTGCATCAAAATCCATATATTTATTAATTTGTCTAGTCTTTTTAGCTTTTGTTGTAGCGAGAACCGGCCTTGTAACTATCATCATGACTCTCTGTACTTGATAACAGTCTAAGATTCTGGACTTTAAGCCATTGATTTCCTGCTTTATGGATTATTCAAAGAAATGTGGTTTTTCTAGTTGATTTTCTAACATAGAAGCACAAACCTTTAGAAAAGAATGGAGCCAACTGTACGTTTCATGAAATTAAAGACATTCTGTCCTGAGTTTCCTCTTCTCCCTTATTCGTGAACCTGACTCCTGTTCTCAACTATATATTCGTTAATACTAATAGCGCTTTCCTGCAAGTCAAACTATATTGGGAAAAAGGCTTCATTATTATGGACAGGCTCCTCTTGAATGGATGACAGTGTCAAGAGGATAATCAAAGGGATAAAGTTCCATCATATTCACCATATTCGCTAATAACCTCTATCAGTCTCTAGACACAGCCTTGGAACTTTCAAAAAGCTCATCATTACTGTAAAGATCTCCTACCATGTCAAGAAAGTAAATGGCTTCTTCAGAGAATAATCATGATTTCCTATTGTTTGAACTTACAGGAATCAGGACTTTTTTTGGATGTCTCCCTCTTGGAACTTTTCTTGGAACTTGGCTACTTTTGTAAATATGATATCTGGAAACATAAATCTAGGGGGAAAGAGCTCTCAAACTTGAAGAGATCTTGAGAAGTCACCTAATCCATTCTTTTTCTTTTGGGAAAAAATTAATCTTTTTTTTTAATCACCATTCCAAGGATTTTTTGTAGGCATTCCTAATAAGGGAGATCAATAAAAAGATTCAGGGATTCTACCTCCTAACTCACCTCAACTAAGAGAAACAGCAGTTTTACATAGCCACCTACTTTAGAACACAGCTACCTTTAAGAACAAGAAAGTCTTTTCTGAGGTTCTCCCAACACATTAGATTATCTCCTTCTATTGAATTTGAACTCTGGGTAATACATAAGCACTAACTCTAAACTCCATTCTAGCCTAAATAATCTATTTAGTATTAGCATTTTAGCTCTATCTTCTCCATGCCTTTTCATGGACTGTTTTTCATGCCTTGATGGCCCTGTATTTTACTACTTGTGCCATTCAGAACTTTTCTGGACTTTTGTTTTCCTATCTTTTAAATGAAGCAATTAGACTAGATGACTCCTAAGGTTCCTTCTGTCTATAGATATAAAATCATTTAATATGAATGGAGGAGAGACTAGACCACATCTATGCTTAAAGAATTCTGACATCAGTATTAAAGATAGACTGGAGAGGAGGGAGTATGCAAATGGAAGACCTATTGAAAAGGCTATTATATTAGCAAAAATGGTATTATATTAACTAACAATAGAGACCAATTGCTATCTTTACATAGTTAAGGGGCTGTCATTTTAAACTTGTTCCTTATTGTTCTAGAGAACAGAAATGCTAACAGAGTGGAAGTCATAGGAAGGCAGATTTTAGCTCCTTGTAAAGTATAACTTTCTAACAATTAGATTATACTAGCAATGAGCCATCTAACTTTCAAAATAGTCCTTCCCTTCCCCTTCTCACCCCACACCATCATTAGAAGGATCCTTTGATGGATACTATAGTAAGGATTCTTATCTTTAGAGGCTGGATTAAATAACAACCTATTAGAAGCTATGAGAATGAAAACAATTCAATTTAACTAATTGTTATTAATGCTTATTGTGACCATACTAAGTGCAAAACATTGTGTGAACTTATGGGGGAAAAAAAGGTCCAAAATTCTTTACAATAACCCTGAAGCAGCAGGAAAAGTCTTGTTAACTGGGAGCGTTATTTTTCTGGCTTCTATAGTCTGCAGCTGTTCTTTTCTAGAGAAGGGGGGAAATCCCTTTCTCTCCCCTCCCCAAACACAGAGCATCTTGTTATTTACCCCAGAAACAAACAATTCTTTGTTCCACTCTGAAAGAACATAGTAAAATGGCTCCACATTTCCCAGAAGGGTAATTACTTTGCATGTTTTCCAAGGTTGAAAGTAGCTTCCCAGAATCCCCTGGAAATATTTTCAAGATGTGAATGTGGTCTTTTGCAAGAGCTGATCTTTTGCCATATGTTGGATTTTTGGCCCTGATGCAATTAGCAGAAATACTCTTCTCAAAGGAACCACTGAGCTAGGTTTTCAAAGGGTGCCATCTTATGGTCTGATTTTTTAAAGCAGGACCAAGATGCTAGATTTGTTCTCTCATTTTCTATTTAGATTTTCCTTTCCTTTAAAACAACCTTTTTTTATTTCTGCTACTTCCTTGATGTTATTTAGATGGACAGGATATTTTTCAATCTTTCCAGAATCTAACTATCTCAGACCTCTTGCCTAGTAGGTGGTCTTGAATTGCATCCTAGTTATGGAACTGTGTAAAAATTCAATGTTTATATGCTTAAAGAACAACTTATAGAAGCCCTTCTCCCTTCAAAGAGCTGACATGATTAAAAAAGAACTGATCACTTCCAAGAAATATTTTACTTTCAACCTCATTAGATGTACCTAAGCCAAGTGGTTTTTAGTCCTCTGAATATACAGGTACTTTATTCCCAAGATATACAGCTTTCTCTAGCCCAAAATTCTTTTTAATATTTCCATAATGTTTATTAGCATTAAAAACACTTTCAAATTAAGACAACCCCACAAAAAAATAAATGTTCTTAACTTGGGGTCCAAGGACCCCCAGGAGTTCTAGGAATAGATTTCAAGAGGTCTGTAAACTTGGTTGGGAAAAATTATTTACATCTTTAATTTCACAATTTTTTTGTTTTCTTTGTCAATGTAAGCATGTCATTTTATGCACTTAAAAAAATCTTCTGAGAAGGCATCCATAAACTTCTCCAGATTGCCCAAGTGGTCCCAGATTTTTAAAAAAATTAGAAGCCTGTGCTCCTGGTGTTGGTTATTGTCTAAGATTCTATGTCTATAATTCTCATAGCTAGGAAAACAGAAATGTCTTCTGGAGTGTCTTGGGCTCAACAAATGAGACCATTTGGGCCTATTTCAAAGAGCTAACAAACTCCACACAAGTATGTTTTATCTATCAAAAATATTTTATCAAAAGTAACAATATAACCTAGTTATTTACTTTCTATGAGATTAATGCTTCAAGGCATTCTCCTTGAATTCATCAATAATGAGAGTACTATACTTTCTTCACTGATACATAAGAAAACTCCTCCAAATCTTCTCATTCTATATGATTCTTATTCCTTTGCTTTGGCAAATAATCCAAAAAGAAGCTTTATGCCAAAAACCTTCCTTTTAATTTTTGAAAATTTCACCAGTGCTAGATTAGCATACAAGATGTTTGTCTAATTGATGATAATGATAATAATAATAAACTCAACTCATCATTAGGTTAATAAGAAAACCATATGATAATAAAAGCAATGACTTCTCATGACCTGAGATCACTACAGTAGTTATGAAGGTTTTATAGAAACTCTGGAACATTGCTCTGGTGATGCTATTGATTATCAGTGTGATACAACTTTCTAAAAGTCAAAGAAGTCTTGAATGTGCTCGTCCTACTCTAAAGTGTTAAGATGATCCCCTTAACAGAGGATAGCAGAATGACTGATGCTTCCTCATATTCTGGAACCACAAAAAAGGCAAGATACATTGGAGAAGATAAAAAATTGCCAACCCCTCACTTGCTAGAAATGCTGCAACGAAGATGTTACTTCCCACTAAAACAGTTAAAGTGTACATGAAATCGACCAAAGACCTGAAAATCTACAATATATGCCTATGTCAAAATAAAATTGGGAACAAATCTCCCTGTTATAGGCAAAGTTTCCATATTGCTTTTTGTCAAAGTCACACCCAGTTTCAAGTCACATAAATCACACTTCTGACTATAAATAACTGTATCTCAAAGTCTATATTAGATGAAATAAGAGATAAAATGGATGAACTGCTAGAAATTTAAAATAACCTGAAATTATTGAAAATCTAAATGCAAATGCCAGGAATTATACCTAATAATGAAATGAAGGGCAAAAATGGTACTGTTTAATGATTTTTAAAAGGAAATGGGAATACTTCTCAAGAACAGGAAAGATGGTGGAGTAGGAAGAATAATCCAGCTACTTCCATAGCTATCCCAACAAAGATCTAAGAAGAACCCAAAGTTCTTCTTAGTAACAGTCAGGAAATTGAAAACCAAAACATATCAGAACATTTTTTTCCATCATGAATTCAGTCTATAGGAAAATGATCAGATTAGAATCTATGGAACAAGGGAAGTCTTACAGCACTTTTTGCTCTGAGGTCAGAGCAGGAGCAAGGTTTTAGACTTCAGTTTCAGACCAAGATTAGGCTAACAGTACTTTGTCTCTGACTAGAGTTGGATCGTGGATTTGTTCTCTGGCTAAGACCAGTGATAAACCTGCTCCTTTTTTTTTTGTTCTGACCACAGAACAAATTTCAAATCTAGCCCTTGAATTCAGATAAGAAATAGGCCAAAGGGCTATAAAAGAATGCCTGCCCTTTGAACCAGCCCTACCATTGTTGGGTTTGTACTCAAAAGAGATCATAAATAAACAGACTTGTACGAAAATATTTATAGCTGGGCTTTTTGTGGTGGCAAAGAACTGGAAAACGAGGGTATGTCCTTCAATTGGGGAATGGCTGAACAAACTGTGGTATATGCTGGTGATGGAATACTATTGTGCTCAAAGGAATAATAAACTGGAGGAATTCCATGTGAACTGGAAAGACCTCCAGGAATTGATGCAGAGCGAAAGGAGCAGAGCCAGAAGAACATTGTACACAGAGACTGATATACTATGGTAAAATCAAATGTAATGGGCTCCTGTACCAGCAGCACTGCAATGACACAGGACAGCTCTGAGGGATTTATGGTAAAGATGCTACCCACATTCAGAGGAAGGACTGCAGGAGAGGAAACATATAAGATAAACAATTGCTTGAATGCATGGGCTGAGGCGGACATGAATGGGAAATAGACCCTGAACAAGGACACATGTTACAACCAGTGGAAATGTGCGTTGGCCATGGGTGGGGGGAGAGCGGGGGGTGAAGGGGAAAGTAGGGGCATAAAGTATGTAAACAGATTAAAAACAAATATTAATAAATGTCTAATAAAAATTTTTAAAAAAAAATGAGGGCAAAAGAGGAAAGCCTTGGCTGGAGAATTAACAGGGAGACACAAGAGGCACAAAACATTAGTATTCCAAAAGGCAAAATATAAAGATTTATAATCAAGAATTGATTCACAAAAGGTGATTCCCCTGTAGAAGAAAATGGAAAACCACTCCAGTATTTTACCAAGAAAACCTCAAGGACACTAAGTATTAAAATGATAAAAGACTTGACTCCAGAAAATGATCTCCTCAGGTTAGAAAATATTTAACATATTACTGTGAAAAAGCAGAAGACAACTTACAAGTAGCTCCAGAAAAAAAAATGAAGCCACTGGGTCAAAACCAAAAGGAATCTCAGCTGCAGAAGTGTCTGGTGAGAAAAGGAGAATTGGTGATGTAAAGGTCATGATTACATAGGAATCTAGATTGTAAGATCTATGAATCAAGGTAATTAAATTTGATGTGGTCAAATACCAACATCTTGAGTGTCAGTAAATGGATGGAAATGGGCAAATTAATTCAGATGATCATTACAAATACTCAAGTAGGCAAGAATCCCTTAAAAGAAATGAGGCAGCCTTTATAGTCAATAGAAGAGTAAGAAAAAGCAATAATGGGGTATAATCTTAAAAATGACAATGATATCTGTCCAAATCCAAGGCAAATTATTCAACATTACAGTAATAGAAATCTATGTTCTTTAGCCCTGATGCTGAAAAAGTTAAGTTCCATGAAGACCTACAACATCTAGAAATAAAATTTTAAAATATGTCATATTCATCATAGAAGACCATAATGCTAAAGCAGTAAATTAAAAGATAATTGGAATAACAAGCAATTTTAGTCTTGAAGTACAAAATGAAGCAGGGCAGAGACTAGAGATAAATCACTGATGATAGCTCACACATTTTCAACAACCCAAAAGATGACTCTACAAATTAATATCACTAGACTGTCAATATTAAAATGAGATTGATTATATACTTTTGCAGCCAAAAGTGGAGAAATCCTATACAATCAGTTTAAAAAGGAGCTGGAGCTGAATATGGTTTAGATAATGAACTTTTTATTGCAAAATTCACACTTAAATTGAAGAAAGTAGGGAAAACCATCAGACCACAAGCATATGACCTAAATATCACCACTTATGAATATGAAGAGGAAGTGATTAATAGATTTAAGAGATTAGAACTGGTAAATAGAGTGACTAAAGAGCCATGACCAAGGGCTTGCAATATCCTATGATGGTGTGGTTACTGATCTAGAGCCATATACCCTGGACAGAATAAAATCAAATGGGCCTAAAGAAGTATTGCTAACAAGAAGGCTATTGGAGGTAACAACATTCTAGCTAAGCTATTTAGAATCCTAGAAGATGGTATTGTTAACGTGGTATATTTAATATCCCTGGAAATTTGGAAAACTCGACAGTGGCCACTTGATTGGAAATGATCAGTTAACATCTCAATCCTAAATAAGGGCATTATTGAAGAATGTCCAAATTAACAAACAATTGTGCTCATTTCACATACCAGCAAGTTGCTCATACCTGAGATTGTGCAAGTTAGGTTTCAGCAATATGTAAACTGAGAATTACAAGAATAGCAAGCTGACTTTCACAAGGAGGCAGAGAAACTAGAGATAAAATTGTCAAAATTCACTGGATTATGGAGAAAACAAAGGAGTTTCAGAAAAATACCTACTTTTGTTTTATTGACTACTTTTAAAAACCCTGTGATGAAATGTATCACAATAAAATGTGTCAAATACTCGAAATGAAGAGGATACCAGATTATCTCATTTGTCTCCTGTTATATCTCTTTGCAGGTCAAAAAGCAAAAGTTAAATCCAAACATGAACCAACTAATTGGTTTAAGATTGGGAAAGGAGTATGACAAGGCTGTATATTGTAATAATATTTATTTAACTTATATGCAGAGTATATCATGTGAAATGCAACCTGAACAAATCAAAAGCCAGAATTAAGGTTGTCAGGGAAAATAACAATCTTCAGATATGCAGATATACCACTCTGCTGGCAAAAAAAAATTTAAAAGACTTCTGAAGTGGATAAAAGAAGGGAATGTAAAAGTTGGCTTGAAGCTTAACAACAATAGAGAAGAAATGGAAGCAGTGTCAAATTTTATATTCTAGGGCTCAAAAATCACTGTAGTTGGGGACTACAACCATGAAACTAAATGATACTCCTTGAAAGGACAACTATTGCAAATCTAGACAGCAAACTAAGAAGCAGAGACATCACGTTGGTGACAAAGATCCATATAATCAAAGCTATATTTTTTCAGTAGCAATGTATAGCTGTGGGAATAGCTATACATATAGCAGGAAAACTAAGTGCTACAGAATTGATGTTTTCGAATTGTGGTGCTAGAGAAGACTTTAGAGAGTCCTTTGGACAGTAAGAAGATCAAATCAGTCAATACTTAAAGAAATTAACTCAGACTACTTATTGGAAGGACAAATACTGAAACTGCAACTTAAAATACTTTGGACAGATAAAAAGAAGACAAAACTAGTTGGAAAAGACCCTGAGGTTGGGAAAGACTGATGGCAAAAGAAGGGGATGGCAGATATAGACAGATAGATAGATAGATAGATAGATAGATAGATAGATAGATAGATAGATAGATAGAGTCATGGAAGCAAGGAACATGAGATTGGACAGACTTCAGGAGATGGAGGATAGAAAGACTGGTTTGCTATGGTTCATGGGGTCACAAAAAATTGGATATGACTGAATGCATAAATATCACCACGAAAATAATCAAGAATCAAATCCTACAAGTGGGGAAATGAATCATTAATAGAACAAGACTCAAGCATTCCTGATGAAAAGACCTGAGAAAATTAGGAACTTTAAGACATAAACACAGTAGTCAACAGCCTAGAAAAGTAATTCCATTTGAGCAATTGGAAAGTGAAAAGTGATAAACAGAGAAAAAGTGCTTACATTTTATATGGGAGAGCAAAGACAAGCATCCTTTCCACAATCCTACAATCTTAGTCTCAGATTGGTTAAGTAAGACAAACACAAGGTATGAATGTGGTTTTGTTCTGTTTTATCTGTTTCAGTAGAGTTAAGAAAAGGAAAGGAAGGAGAAATATACTAAGGGGAAAATGAAGAAGAGACTATTTTGCATAATTGTTACACCAGAGAAGAAAAGTATAGAAGCATGGGTAGTAAAGGTGGAGGGAGTGGGCAACTCCATTATCTCACTTTTATCTGAACTAAAGAAAGGAAGTTAAAGTTCACACATGAAACTTTGCATAAACGATTTGCTTGATTTTGTACAAAAAGATAATAAAGTTAGAATGAAAAGGGAAACAATCAACTGAGGGAAATCTTTATAGAAAATGTATCTGATAAAGGCAAATACAATTCAGGGAATTGATAGAAATATAAACAATCAAAATATTCTTGAATAGAAAAATCTGATCAAAGGTTATGATTAGGCAACTCTCTAAAGAAGAAAGGAAAGCTATTTACAAATATTTTTTGAAATGCTCAAAATCATTAATAATTAAAACAATGAAAACTAAAATAAACATGATTTTCTATTTCATTTGATTGGCAATGATGACAAAAAGGAAAAATAAGAATTGTTGAATAGGTTCTGGGATAACAGGAGTACTGGTGCTATATGTAGAATTATAAATTAATTCAAAACCTTCTGGAAAATGATTTGAATTATACCTAAACATATTAAACTCTGCATATCCTTTGACTAAGGAATACCATTACCAGAAAGACACCTCAGAAGAAACCAAAGACAAAAAATGAAGTATATATATAAAAATATTTTGCAGTACTTAGTCTGTTCTTTCATCTCTGCCCCCACCTTTTCAATCTAGGCTTATACCTTCTTTATAATCTATGCTCTAAAGCTGACATTTATTCTGTTTCTATTCCTTCCAAGTCTCTGCACTTTTTAAAAATCACCTCTCCCCTCTCCCTGTATACGCCTAATTCCTTATTATTGTTAATGTAGTTCTACACCAAACTGTATGTATGTTTAATGCTCCTTGACTAGTTCAGATAAAAGTGAGTTCATGAGATGCCCACTTCGCCCATCCCTTCCTTGATATTTGTGTTTTCCTCTTTCACATCACAATTATATAAAGTACTGTTTCTCCTTCTTCCTCATTCTTTCCCCAATGTATTCCTTTTTCTTCCTTTTTACTTTCTCTGTTGAATTCAATAAAAATAGAACAAAACTATAGTAAGGTACTCTGTTATTTTAACTTCCTTTCTAATCCTTGAAAGATAGTTGCTTTCTTAAGATTTTCTTCCCTTTTTCATACTTGTAGCATAGGATGATTTTTCTTCCTACTGTTCCTGGGTGCACTGGTCCTTGTGATTAGCTTGAATAATCCTGAGATTCAGAGTAGAAATTCATCTTCCTACACCCACTTGCCATTCTGGCCTGCTCAGTCTCTACAACACATCCAATATGGGATTCCTCCACACTATGCTCAGTGCAGAATTCTCCCTCACTATAGGAGATCCAGAGGCATGACCAAAGGAATTTAGATGGATGATAATACTGGGGAGGGGAAGGAACTTTAAAGACTCTGGAGGTGAAATTTTTAAGCCTTTTCAGACTCCATTGTTTTATGGAAATCTCTGTATGGAATTGGAAAAAAGGACTCTTGAATTCAGTGCCTATATCCTGTCATATATATTGTATTTGCTGATTGCTTGTTTTAAGATTTTGTTTTGTTTGTTAAATTCTGTTACACTACATCACTTTAAGTTACTGTGTTTTGAAATTTATCTATACATACTGTTACATTGTCTTTTTTTTTATTTTAAATCCTTAACTTCTGTGTATTGACTTATAGGTGGAAGAGTGGTAAAGGTAGGCAATGGGGGTCAAGTGACTTGCCCAGGGTCACACAGATGGGAAGTGTCTGAGGCCGGATTTGAACCTAGGACCTCCCGTCTCTAGGCCTGGCTCTCAATCCACTGAGCTACCCAGCTGCCCCCATGTTACATTGTCTTTATTTGTACCTCCCCATATGACTGGACTGGAAAAAAAAGTAAAAGTACTTTTGAGTTGTTTGTAACAAGTCATAGGGGTCCATTTAGTAGCTGAAGTGAAGTGCTATAGCACTAGTATAATCCCTACCTCCACATTTATAAAAATCTAATGGATGAGACATATAAAGGCATGCCATATGAGGCTATTACAGTCTCATCTGGGAGGTAGAAAGGTTTTTCTTAGAGTGCATGGCACCTCTAGATGGCTCTCAAGAAGGAAGCATTGCCCAGATAGTCTAGTGGCTTCTGAATGGTTTTTTCTATTTGTAACTCTTCAGCTTACTCTACCCCTCCACCAGAATGATCTAGATTCTTGTTGATGTTTTAGACCCAAAAAGTTTTCTTGAATGCTAGATTGACAGCTCCAAAGGACAAAAGAATTGGGGAACTTAAATACTTCTTGGGGACCTGAGGAAAGGAGAGTATGATTGATTGGTTTTACAATGGCAACAAAGAAAATGAGGAGTCCTAGACAGGATTATCGGTGAGAGGCTAATGCTTTATAATGAACACAAAAGGGAAAAATCCAGCCAAGGCCTGGGCTACCCTAGAAAGGATTTTGACAAAAAGGAGAAGCTACCAGGACCAAAAAAAAAAAAAAAAGAAAAAGAAAAAAAAAAGATACTTCACACCTGATTAAAACTGTTAGCTCCATCTAAAGAACTTTAAGGTTTATTGTTATTCTGAAATTTGTGAAATTAGGATTCCCGCCAGGAGAAATTTTCATGTGACAAGGTCAAACTTGAGGTCTTCAACTTTCAAGTTAATTTAACTTGGGGTTGCTAGATCCCAAATAAACACAGACTTTGGGGTCCCAAATAAGCACAGACTTTGGGGTCTCCCAGATTAAAAGTTGACACTAGTGCTATGACCCTGGGCATTTCAATAAACCTCTGTCTCAGTTTCTTCATTCAAAAATTGGGAATGATAATACCCATGATAATAGTACTTATCTTTCATGGAATTTTAGTAAGGATTAAATGAGATAATGAATGCAAAGTATTATATTATTGTCTATTATTATTAATATTATTAGTCCTCATCAGAATGAAGAAAACAGCCTGGAAGATAAGCTACACCTGAATCATTTGAAACACTTGGAGCAACTCTTTACAGCTCAAAAAGGGGAAGTTCTTGAAAAAAATCCTGAATGCAAGAAACTTTCAAAAAAGCAGAAACCTTATGCCTCAGGAAGTTTGACTCTCCAGGAGTTCAAAAATGCTCTGACTGAGCTTCTGGGTTCAGAATATTGGAATGGCCAAACAGAGCTTCTTTTCAACAAGGTACTTTTTCTCAGCTTTTAAAACTACCACTATCATTTGGCACTTCTTCCAGTGAGAAATTGAGCATTTGTTCAGCATGGGGAAGGAGAAAAAGTCCTCTGCATTTTACAATTTTCTCAGAGAAGAAATGGAGCACTAGCCCCTGGAAATTGTCTATAGTGGTATTAAGAGTTTTTGCATTTAAAATATCATCTACCCTACTTAAAAGTTTTCATTTTCCTCTCCCAAACTTTTTCCTTTCTTTTTTCTACCAATATTATTCTTATTTAAATATGGAAATAGGATTTTGAGTGATAATATTGTATATATATATATATATATATATATATATATATATATATATATATATATATCCCAGTGAAATTACTTGTCAGCTCCCGGAGGAGAGAGCAAAGAGGGGAAGAAGACAACAACAATCATGTAACTATGAGAAAAAATTAAAAATAAAACTTAAAAATATACAAATTATTTTTATTTAGTGTTTTTCACTCTGGAGACTGGATTCTGACCTATATCCAAGCAGTCAAAGGATCTCTAATACAATCAATCGATTGGATTATAAACAAAATCTCTGTCCAATAGGGGTTCATGGACAACAGAGAATGTCATGCTTTACCTTTCTAACTCCTGCCCTTGTCCTGTTTTAAAATTTTGCTCTATAATGGATTTGACTAACCTCAAATCTAAGAAGTATCTCAGTCATTGAAACAAAATATTTCCCTCTAGGGGGGCCCATGTGTCTTAGGAATTCTGGTACTATAGTTGTCTTTTAAGGATCATTTGATAACATCACCCATTTACAAAATCGAGCACAAAATGATTATGGATTTTTTTAATTATGTATGTGTGTTTGTTTGTTTTCATGTTTTAAAGATTCAAACTGCCCGTGACAATATTGTGGATTGGAGTGAATTCTGTTCACATTTACTACTCCAGTACCGAAAGAGAGATGTTGCTGAAAAAACCAAGGACACATTCTTTCAGGGAAAGCCCTTGATCCGACATTGTTCACAAAACAAGGTGAGCATTAACAGGCCAGAGGTGACCAGAGCTTCTCATGACCTACCTTTTAGAAGGAGGGAGGGAGGGAAAGGTACAATTAGAGGTGAGAGGGAATAAAGCCTATTGCCAATCCTCTGGGCTGCATTGGGGGAGGAGGGTGTCAGGAAGTAGGAAGGAGTTTGCAGCCCCTCTTCTGGATTCTTCCAGGCTATTTGGGAGTGAGTCTAGTTAAGTAGAAAATTTGGAGAAGTGGTTATTATAGTTTTAATAAGTAAAGTTTTTTAAGTTTTTAAGGTTTTTTAAAGTTTTTAAGTAAAGTTTTCTTTACTTGCCCTTCATAGGATATAGGAATTTAGAATGTCTACATAGAGCAAGTAAATAGTGATGTCAATACTATTCGAAAGACATCTTATAAAAAGATAGCTTTAACTGATAACTTTAGCTAAGCAGAATAAAGCTAGAAAAAAGAAAATTTTTCTCAAAGAGCTGCGTACCAGAAAGAACCCTAGATTAAAGGGCTGAAAGGCCTGGTTTGTATCAGCCTCTGTCATGTCACTTTAGACAAGTTATTCAACCTCTTTAGGCCCTGGTTTCTTAATCCACAAAAAGAGTGGATTAAATTAAATAGGTGATATCAGATAATAATAATAGCTAACATTTACATAGCACTTACCATATGCTAGGTACTATGCTGAGCAGATTAAAGATTATCTCATGTGATCCTCAAAACAACCCTTTAGGGTAGGTGCTATTATTATTTCCAGTTGAGGAAAATGAGGCAAAGTAAAGTTACTTGCCTAGGGTCACAACAGCTAATAATTTTCTGAAGCTGGATTTGAACTCAGATCTTCTTAACTCTAGGTCCAGAGTTCTATCAGGGTACAGTTCTAAACAGAAAAACAAATTTAAAATCTTTGGGGGAAAACCCAAGATATTAAAGAAAATAAAAACATTTAATATAAATATTGACAATAATGCATAATATATATCTTAGCTAAACTAGGAAACCTAGTTTGAAACTAATCTCAATATCTTTTTCTATAAATCAGGGTCTTGACCATGAGCATGAGCCCATGAGCAAATTTTAAATATTTTAATAATTGTAATAAGATATACTATACTTGATCTTAGCCAAAAGACCAAAAAGTGATCATTAAATTAGATATAATGCTTTTTCATTTAATTATATGTTTTATTCCATTAAAAATATTATTCTGAGAAAGTGGTCCATAGGATAGGGCAAGTAATTGGTAATGTCAATTATAAGTTCCCATTATCCTCAAGTACTAGGAGAATCTATGATAAAAAAAATTAAGAGCCCCTTTTTAAAAATTAGAAAGGTGGAGAGTCTCAAAAATTATTGGAAAATTAAAGGTTCAATAAGTTATGAATAAGAACATGATACAGAGGGAAGCCTGCAGAAGTGGTTGTTGTGTCTGACTAACTTCATTTGGGATTTTCTTGGCAAAAATGCTGGAATGGCTTGCCATTTCCTTCTCCAGTTCATTTTATAGATGAGGAAACTGAGACAAACAGGGTTAAATGTCTTGCCCAGAGTCATACAGCTAATAAGTGTCTGAGGCCAAATTTGAACTCTAAAAAGATGGCCCAATAATGATAGTGGGAATACTAGAAATGCTGAAAGAAAAGGTCAATGTCTTTCCTCAAACAAGTTGGGAACAGATAGTGAAAATTTCCAACCTTCTAAAGATTAAGTTGATAAGGTTCTTTTTTGTTTTGTTTGTTTTAATGTCAGTCACATTAGGGTATTTACCCATCAGATTAAGGGTCAAGGTGAACTTCCTTTTAGCTCACAAAGCAAATTGAAAAATATTTTCAAAGTCATTTAGTTTACTCCATCTCCTTATTTTACAGATGAGTAAATTGAGGTCCAGGAAATCTTAACATTAGGGTAGATTTCAGGATATCCATAAATTTCACTAAGGAAATAATTACATCTATAATTTCACTAACTTCTAATTGGAATTTAGCTTTTGTCTCATTTATGAATATAGGCAACAAAGCATTATTTGGAGAAGGGATCCATAGATTTCACCGCAACCAAAAAAAGTCCATGTCAAAAAAAAAGGCAAGGAATACCTGGGTTTAGTGCTTTATTCTGAAAGGGAAAACTAGATTTAGATTAGATTAAATAATGATTAACATTTGATATGTAGTTAGGAAACAACTAAATAATTACTTGACTCAATATTTTATTTTGTCATTTACTTATGTCTGACTCTTCAGGACCCTATTTGGGGTTTTGTTGATGAAGATACTAGAGTGGTTTGCAATTTCTTTCTCCAGCTCATTTTATAGATGAGGAAACTGAAGCAAACAAGGTTGAGTGACTTTCCCACAATCACTCAGCTAGCAAGTGTCTAAGGTCACATTTGAATTCAAGTCCTCTTGAGTCCAGCTCTACCTGCTCTAGCCACTGCACCATTAAGATGTCCTACTTGACTCAATGCTTCAGGGGAATGGGGATCACATTAGCTCACCTGATTTATCTGTGTTCTCTCAATTATCAATCCTCCCTGAACTAGAGAAGTTAAATGTGTCTGTCTAACATGTTGGGGGCTTTCCTCCAAATTTCACAATCATAAATCATCACTAGAAAAAATATGAAGTTAAAAAATGTGCCTTTATTTCTTGGAAAAGCTTCAAGGAACTAAAACCCAGTCAAGCAACAAGCATTTACTAAACACCTACTATGTGCTAGGCTCTATGCTAATCATTGGGAATAAAAAGAAAAAAATGTTTTAAGTCCCTGTTCTCCAGGAGCTAACAATCTAATGGGAGAAACAAGAAGTAAATTAATATATACAAATGCGTTATGTGCAAGATAAGAAGGGCTTTAAGATTAAGGAAAGCCTTGCTGTACCAGATCTCAGAGTATTTACAAAGCAGCAATCATTAGAACAATCTCAGTATTTGGGAGAAAAAAAACTGCTAGAAAAACTGTAAAGCCCTTTGGCAGAAACTAGATACAGACCAATGTCTCACACTGTATATTCCAAGATAAGGTCAAAATGAGTACATTGTTTAGACATAAAGGCTAATACTATAAGTGAATTGCAAGAGTATATAGCATGGTTTACCATAGGTAAGGGACGAACTTTTGACCAGAGAACATTGAGGATGTAAAATGGATGATTTTGATTATATTAAACTAAAAAGACTTGGCACAAATTAAAACAATTCATCCATGATTAGAAGAAAAGCAGAAAACTGGGAGAAATTTTTCACAGCAAGTTTCTCTGAGAAAGGCCTCATTTCTCAAATATATAGAGAACTGAGTCAAATTTCTAAGAATACAAGTCATTCCCCAATTGATAAATGATATGGATAAAATAGGCAGTGTTCAAGTGATGAAATCAAAGCCTTCTATTTCATATGAAAAAATGCTTTAAATCTGAGGTACTACTTTACACCTTTTAGATTGACTAATATGACAGAAAAGGAAAACGACAAATATTGGAGAGAATATGGGAACTACAATAGATATAGACCCATTGTTGTTGGTCATCAACCAACCACTCTGAGTGGTCATGAAATGATATGGAGAGCATATTTATTTATTTATCATATCATGTGTTTATTTATCATATGATCTGGAGAAAACATTCTGGAGATCAATTTGAACTATGCCTAAAGAGCTATATAAAACTTGGCATACCCATTGACCCCACAGTACCACTACTAAGTCTCTATTCCAAAGAAATAAAAAAAAAAGGAAAAGGACTTATATGTTCAAAAATATTTATAGCAGCTATTTTTGTGGTCATAATGAATTAGAAATTGAGGGAATGCCCATTAGTTAGGGAATGGCTGAACAAACTGTAGTATATAATTGTAATGTAATACTAGAGTGTTAGAAGAAATGATGAGAAGGATGATTTCAGAAAACCTTGGTAAGATTTACATGAACTGTTGAAAAGTGAAGTAAGCAGAATTGGAAGAGTATTGTATACAGTAACAGCAATACTGTATAATGATCAGTTGTAAATGACTTAGCTATTCTCAGTAATGCAAAGATCCAAGCCAATTTCAAGGGACTGAAGATAGAAAAATTCTATCCTTTTCCAGAGAAAGAGCTGATGGAGTCTAAATGTAAATTGAAGCATACTTTTTTGTACCTTATTTTTGCCATGAGTTTTCTTTTTCTCTCTTTCTTTTACAATATGTTGAATGTGGAAATATGTTTTGCCTGACTGCACATATATAATAAGAGAAGAGAGAGAATTTGAAACTCAAAATTTTTAAAAACAAATATTAAAAATTATTTTACATGTATTTGGAAAAAATAAAATAGTTATTCCTTCCACATCATAGGGGTTAAAGGTTCAGTGCTCCTGTGATCTGAAAAATCTACATAAAATTAATTTGGTCCTCGCTTTGTACCAGAGAAGAAGTCTATATTTTTTCTTTTATGGAGTATTTACAGTACCTTATTGTAAAATTTGGGTCATATATTTAGTCATAGGCTATCTAATTTTTTTTTAATTTTTTTTAAACCCTTGTACTTCAGTGTATTGTCTCATAGGTGGAAGATTGGTAAGGGTGGGCAATGGGGGTCAAGTGACTTGCCCAGGATCACACAGCTGGGAAGTGGCTGAGGCCGGATTTGAACCTAGGACCTCCTGTTGGCTATCTAATTTTTAAAGTTCTTCTTTGTCCTCTGCTGCTTCCACAAAACTGACTCGAAAAATTCCATTTAATTTCTTATGCTGACCAGGTGATATATAAACTGTGATGAGGAAAGTGACACTATGAAAAGGATATCTGTATTTTTTTTAACAGAGAGCTTGAAAAGGTTTTTTGCAGAAAGTAGGACTTTAGCTGAGACTTGAAAGAAGCTAGGAGAAGATGAGGAGGGAGAAATTTTTAGGCATAAAAAGCAGCCAATGAAATAATGCCCAGTCAGGAGTTAAAATACGTTGTGTTAAAAACAGCAAAAAGGGGCAGTTCACCAAGTGTAACACAGACCATTCTTCTCTTATTCAATTCTGAATCTATTCACTGTCTATTAAAAACATGTACTAATTGACCGGTTCCATGGGTTGTCCATCTAAATTCATATCATAGTCTAGACAATAGGCATTCTTCATCTACTTGGTTTATTTTTTGGTGTTGTTTTTTTCCCTGTGTGGATAGTTTGACTAGATGCTAAATAAGTGGAAGGCCTTTTAAAAGTTGCATTTCTATATAGCTTATAAATCCCATTTAATTTCTTATGATGACTTGTATTGGTAATTAATGGCAAATTAATACTTGGGCTTATTATCTAATAGATTTATAGAAAAGGTATAATTGACAGAAATGTATTATATTTTCTTTGTTTCTTATTCATCTTACCCTGAGGCATGGAAAGACCACAGAACCATGAAGACCTAATCCAAATATCACCACTCTCTCAGAGACAGCTCAGTGACATTGATCTATGATAAACGATCTCTAGAGCATTATCCTTAGGAATCATGTCTGGTATTTTTCTTTTAAAAAAAGAACAACCCTTTCTCTTTATCTTAGAATTGATACTAGATATTGTTCCAAGGAAGAAGACTAGGAAATTGGGGTTAAGTGACTGGTCCATAGTCACACAGCTAGGAGATGTCTGAGGTCATTTTTAAACCCAGGACCTCCTGACTCCAGGACTGGTTCTCTTACCCACCATACCATCTATCTATCCCTATGATGCTTTTCAACACCCAATTTTTTTAAAGAAAAATTACCTAAAAGATATGGTCTAAAATGACCAACTATTATTTTAAATCATACCTATTCACTGGTATAGTGAACTCAATATAGGAACCTCTTTACACTGTCAATGGAGACAATGATCAGTAATTTATAGCTTTCACAAGTGCCAGAGGACATTGAATGATTAAATGATATCCAAATTCAAAAAGCCAATAAATGTCAGAGATGGGGACTTGAACCCCAAGTCTTCCTGATTCAAGACCAGCTCATTGATCCCTATGCCTTGATTATTTTCAATTACAACATAAAAGTAACTATTATTATATTTGATTTGAATAAATAACAAATGAAATGTGGAAATCACCTTAAAAATAGTTACTAATGCCCTAGCCATATGAAAGGACTAATCTATAGAATAGCTTCAAAGACAATATATGACCCCATCTAAATATGACTCCCCTTTTCTTTCCTTTTTTCTCAGCAAGAGCCAACCACTAGAATCTTAGCCATCTTTTCTCCTTCTACAACACACTCATTTGTGACTGTCAGCAAAGGAGGAATTCTCAGCTTCTGGGATAATAACTTACAGCTTCAGAAGACATATGAGGTGATAATCCCAAAGGGAGAGTTACAAGGGTACAAAATGATGCCTAGAATACACATTCCAAGAGAAGATTTCTAGTGCCTGCTTATAGCTAGAATTTTGATGGAAATATGAATTTAAAATAGTTAGCTTTCAAAGACCATCAGTACATTCAGATGACAAGGAGAGGTTTTGATGACTATCCTTTCTACCTTTACTGTTGTAATTATCCTTATATTCAAACAACACAAACTCATATACACCAAGAAAGCACTTCATTTAGTATGAAACTTAATACTAACTAATCTTTCTTACAATATTGAAGGAAAAGGGATGGGAATAAGTATTTTCTGAGTGCCTACTATGTGTCAGGCAGTATGACAAGTAAGGAAACTTAACTGAGGCAAAGAGAAATTAAAATCTACATCAGAGTTTTTCTCTATTTAGTTTATATATTTCAAGGGTCATGATTTGACCTCTGACATAACTGGATCTACCTAAAAATGGAGCATATTCTATCAGTGTTCTAGTATATCTACCATATAAGAACTGTTAGCTTTCTAAAGCCACACAGCAAATGACCTACTTTCTAAAGATACCCACTTCTCGCCTCTATATGATGATCTTACCTTTAAGAGGCATTTTTCCCCTTGATGTAAGGAAATGCCTCTAAATGATTAGAGCTATCCAAAAGTAGGAAGGGACTCCTTGGGATATATTGGGTTCTCCTTCACCAAATATCTTCAGAGTGGGGAAGGATGACTTCTCAGGGATGCTCATGTAGGAGAAGAATTCTTGTCAAAGTGCTGACGGAACCAACCAGCCCCTGAATTCAGTCTCTACACTGATGTTCTGTGGTTCTGAATGTATTGCATTGGAGGATAAACTCTGGGCCCAGAATTGCCTCTGTGCAGCTCAGGGTGACACCAGAGCCCCACTTTTGAGATCTCTGTCTCCCAGCCTTGTTTCCTAACAGATGTTATCAGATGCTGTTGAGGCACCAATGGGAAAGAAGAAGATTAAAGTTTGGACAACAGATGCCGTCTATATGCCTAATGTTCATAAAATTGCTGTTGCTACAACAAGCAGAAAAATTTATTTTTTCGAGGTGTCTCTAGGCCCCATCTTTGAAGATTTCCATCTATTTGGTAGGCTTAACCATCCTGAATAGTCTACAATAGCTTATGTTTATATAGTCCTTTATAGTTCATAATGCAATAGCTTCATGAAATATATGTCATAAATATGTGTAGGATTATGAGGTTTTAAAGTAAGAAGTAACCTTAGATGTCATCTTGTCCAACTTCTTCATTTAAAAAAACTGAGGCCTGGGAAGCTCAGATCACTTATTCATATTCATATGGGGAATAAGCAGTAGAAACAAGATTCAACATAAGTTTCTTCTGACTCTGGATCTTTATTGGGCTTTTTTTTAAGGAAACTGAGGCTCAAAGGACTTGAATATAATCACATGGCTAGTATGTAAGAAGTTAGACTACAAACCCAAGTTTTCTTACTAGTAATTGTTTGCCACACAATCCAAAGAGTGATTTACTATAGACAAATTGAAAAGAATATCATTCTCATTAAAGATGGCCTGACTAATTTTTGGTTTTTTCTTATAAGTCTGATTATCTTACCACTTTTTAAAGCTATAGTTCCTCTATAAACTCTGCCTGCTTCAATTTAAGATCTTCAGGATCTGGGTAGGACACATTTGGGGTTTTCTTCACAAAGATACTGGAGTGGTTTATCATTTCCTTCTCCAGCTCATTTTACATATAAGGAAACTGAGGCAAACAGGATGAAGTGATTTGTCCAAGGTCAGATAGCTAATAAGTGAGGCTAGATTTGAACTCAGGAAGATGCCACTACTCTACCCACTTTGCCACCTACCTGCCTGTGATACCCATGATTTCCAATTAGATTCTTGTAGCTTTAAGAAACTCCATATTCTTCCCTTCATTGTTGATCTAAATAGAGTTGATCACAGTTAAGCCTTAAGAGAGTCAATCACATAAGCATATGTTTGGCCATTTATTATGTTATATGTTATTATTAATGAATATTAGCATGTAATCAGCATTCAAGAGTAACTATGACTGGAAATGTTTTGCTCTGTAGCCAACCTGATGACAAGCTTTCCTTAAAAAGGCTTATCCTTGGATTATTGTCAAGATTAAATCTGAAGACTTTCTAGTTTATTGGTATCTGTTATGACTTATATACTCCACTTTTGTAAGTCATTGAGAAGAACCACCATTGAGATACATAGGAAAAGTATTTTACTGAATCATCATTTACTTTATAAATGGGGGAAAGTGATCTAGAATTGATGTTATGGAAAAGGATTTGTACCAGGAGCCAAAAAACTTGAGTTATAGTCTTGGCACTAACACTAATTTGCTCTATGGCCTTGAGGAAGTCATTTCACCTAAATAACTCTGTCTCCCCATCTATAAAATGAAGGGATTAAATATATTAGGTCAAGGTTATCCGGATATTTAATACTGGACCTTCAGATCTTTTGTACAAAGTAGTAACTTCCAGCCTATACCACTTTTTCCCTTCATAAAGGGTTATCTCGGTAAAGATGTCATTTTCTTTTGACTTTTAACCTTAATCAATACATATCGAAGTGTCTAATTATAAATATATAAACATATATAGAATATAAATATGTACATAGGTACATACACATAACTTGTTTCTCTGTTTCCACAGCATTAAACTATATTCCAACATCAGTGTTCTACTGGTATAATACAGAAGTAAGTATAAGAAATATTCACTATATAAACTGGGTAAGACTATATCCATATTAATGCTCTTATATAGCAATATCTAATGTTTTATTATGAAAAGATTTACTTGAAAACTCATCTCAATAAGGGTTATCTTCTTTAAAAAATTAAATACTCAGGACTAAAAAAGAAAGTCTAGAGTTGGCCTATAGGTTTTTTGAATTGGTAATCAATGAAATCTAGATTGAAATCCTGACTTGCATTTGCTCGGAATGGGATGTAAATCTCTTTTAACAGGTATAATCCCAAAGAGGTTATATAATCATTAAATAACTAGCCTCTTCTACAGAGTAGAAACAGGACAGTAGTGAATGTCCCAGCCAATGATTAGGCAGTGAATGTACAAAGCAGAGAGAAGTTTCAGGTCCTGAGCCCCCATATTATAGGTTATCGACCCTCAAGAAATTCGGTCATAATTAAAATAATCTTGGGAAATTCCTATTATTCCTGGCAGAAGCAACTGAGGGAATTAATTTAATCCAAACATGAATTTTACTCCTTGAATGCCTGGCTTTTCTTTGGGAATCACCTACAATGAAAACACTGGGTTGGCCTCCCTATAGACCAAAAAACTCTGGGTCATTGGATTTGGGTCTAGCATAGGCACTATACCTAGCAGGCAATTATATTTAAATGCATTTGTTTTCAGTCATTTTTTAGTTCTATCCAACTCTTCATAACCCAATTTGGGGTTTTCTTGGCAATGATCCTGAAGTAGTTTACCATTTCCTTCTCCAATTCATTTTATAGATGAGGAGACTAAGACAAACAGAGTTAAGTGAATTGCCCAGGGTCACACAGCTAGTAAGTGTCTGAAGCCAGATTTGCTCTTAGGAAAAGGAGTCTTCTTGATTCCAGCCCCAGCACACCATCCACGGTGCTTCATAGCTGCACTTCAGTTTATTTATTTTTCCCATTGAAAAATGTTTCTACTAGTGTCTTGGAGTATGATAAAAACTTATGCTGCCAATTCCTTTCTTGACCTCTCCAAGGAGTACCTGTGAGTCATCCTTCCACTTAGTTGCAATTCCCTTATTTTTTTCCTTTTATTTATTACAAAAATGTCAAGATTATTATGATTCAGCCCCTCCAGAAATGTCTACTCATTAATCACGAGACAAGAATCCCACATTTAAATTACTAATGATCAAATTGCTTTGATTTATAGAGGACTTTAAAGGTATATGAAATTTAGGACTATCTGATCTCTTAGCAAAATACTGTTTTAGTGCCTCATATGTTGTGCAAGTGACCCTAAGGTCTCAAAACTATACCAGTGCCACATAAGCTCTGACAGGTTCTACTGTGCCAGAAATCTTGGAGTGTAACTCCAGAAACAGACCAAGTCTGTTAGCTAAGTTGAAGAGGCTCATGACCAATGGTACAGTGACATGGCAATGAATTTTTTGGCCACACTAATCCCTAAAACAAATAAAAATACAAAGTAAGCCTTAGCTCTGTGAGGCTCCCTTCCACTTCTGCAGTGACAGCAAGAAAGTTTGGAAGGGGGAAGACGGAGAATTCAAAACTATGTAGACTGAACTGCTCTCAAAATGGAAAAAAATAAAGCAAAACCATTTGGGAGTAAAGTGGGACATATTCTACATTCCTTATGTCCTATCTACTGATGGAAACATCCCAAAGATCCTTTTTTAAAAAAAATATTCTTGTGAATTCATCAGTCTAGGTAGCTCCAAGAGGAAATTCCTCTACCAATGCAGATTAACATATTCTTTGATATTTATAATTTTAGAGAATTTCCATGGGGCACTGAAAGGTTTAAGTGATTGACCCAAGGCAATTCAGCCAGGGCAGATTAGAGGAGAGATTTGAACCCACATCTTCCTAATCTTCTGATCAATCTTCTGATCCCCAAAAAGCTGTGGTGCTACTAAACCTCAATATTCTTATTCAGTTTCAGACAGCAATCAATTTATTCCTCTGTCTAACATTAAACCACAAAGAACAATAGTAGGATAATGACTACTTTTAAAATGGGCAATTTCTATCTGAACCCCACTGGAATAAAAAAAAGGAGAGCAAGAAGAATTAATATTTCCAGTAGTGATATCTTGGGCAGCTAGGTTATACAGTGCATAGAGTGTGGGCCTGGAGTCAAGAAGACTCATAGGGGTTAAGATGGCTACAGAGTAGAAGCAGAGCACTTAAGTCTCCTCACCACCAACCAATACATGATACCTCAAAAGAAGAAAAAAATCAAATGCAGATGAATGAAAAGGGACCCCACAATATGGCGAATTATTGAAGGTACATGGGATTTGGTCATTTCCATGCTATAAGGGGCTGAAATAGCTCCCATTAAAACATGAACTAATCAGCCCTCCCCCACCCCACCTATGTTCCAGAATTAAGAGCCAGCCCACCAGAATTAGAGTGAGCATGGGGCAATCTCTAAGTTCTTGGCAGATAACTGGGAACACCAGGGGCTTGCAGCTGAGAGCAGCAAGACTTGAGACCCCAGAAGGCTAAGGAGCATAGACCTTGGGCACAGAGATAGAGCTGAGAAAGGCAACAGACAATGGAAGCAGTGCTCTGAGGCTCAAAAAGGAGCCTCAGGCAGAGGAGCAAGCCTGGGGTAATCTCTGGGTACTTGGCAGCTGACTGGGACCACCAGGGGCTTGCCCCTGAGAAGAGCTACACTTGAAACCCCAGGAGGCCAAAGAGCACAGACTTTGGGTGCAGGGATAGAGCTGAGAGGGGCTGCAGACAGGAGAAACCTAGCAGACAGTAGAAGCCTCACTGAGACTTGTAAGGTAGCCTCAGGCAAAAACTGCTCCATAGATCCATACAGAGAGCCTACATGCCTCCCTGAGACTCCTGGCTGAGAAGGAATAAGCAGCACAGTGATGGCAAACAATACCCAAGAAATTTCAACCACCAGAAAGAACAAGAGAAAGGCACTGACCCTAGATAATTTTTATGGAGAAAAAAATCCTGACCAGAGAGAAGACAGCAGAAGAGGACAAACAAGTAAATAATCCAAACCTTCCCAAAAACAATGAAAATTGGTCACAAGCTCTTAAAGAATTCAAATTTGAGGTCATGAGAAAGATGGAAAAATTTTGGCAAGAAAAGTGGGAAATAGCTCAAAAAGAATTTAACAGTTTAAAAGACAGAAACTCCCAGTTGGAGAAAGATGCCCCAAAATCAGATGAAATGATAAGCAAATTGGAAACCAAAATTAAACAGCAGGAAAGCATGAAAAACAGGATAGACCAAGCTGAAAAGGAAAATCAAAAGATTATAGCAGAAAATCAGTCTCTAAAGACTAGAACTGGGCAAATAGAAGCCAATGATCTCAAAAGACAGCAAGAACAAATGAAGCAAAGTCAAAAGACTGACAAAATAGAAGGAAAAATGAAATATCTCACTGAAAAAAATGAAAGACCAAGAAAATAGGTCTAGAAGAGACACTTTGAGAATCATTGGTCTTCCTGAAAAAGCAGAAACACACAGGAATCTTGACATCATACTACAAGAAATTATCCAAGAAAAATGCCCTGATGTTCTTGAACAAGAGGGAAAAATATACATTGAAAGAATCCATAGATAACCCTCTACACTAAATCCTCAAAAGATAGCCCCCAGGAATATAATTGCCAAATTCAAAAGTTTCCAAGTTAAGGAGAAAATATTACAAGAAGCCAGAAAGAGACAATTCAGATATCAAGGAACATCAATCAGGATTATACAGGATCTGGCAGCCTACACACTAAAAGACTGCAAGGCTTTGAATGTGATATTCAGAAAGGCAAGAGAACTGGGTCTACAACCAAGGATCACGTACCCATCAAAACTGACTATATACTTCCAAGGGAAAGTATGGACATTCATCAAAATAGAAGATTTCCAAGTATTTGTAAAGAAAAGACCAGAACTAAATGGAAACTTTGATATCCAACCACAAAAATCAAGAGAAACATGAAAAGGTAAATAAGAAAGAGAAAGGAAAGAAAAAAATCTTTTTTTTTAAATTTGCTTCTTTAAGGGCTTCAGTAAGATCAAATTATTTGTGTTCCTATATGGAGAAATGTTATTTCTCAAAAATTGTATTCACTATTATAGTAATTAGAAGACTTATTCATAAGGAGAGGTTAGAGTACTAAATGGTACAATGATGGGCAAACTATGGCCCGTGGGCCAGAAGTGGCCCCCTGAAATGTTCTATTCTTCAGCGTGACATTATTCCTAATCTGACAAATACAATAAGTAGGATAAAATACAATGAGTAGGATACAAAACAATGAAACTTCGAAAGAGTTGCCTTAGAAACAGACTGACAGATGAGCATTTCCTTTCCTTTTGCCCCCTCTTTAAAAAGTTTGCCCATCACTGGTCTAAGACAATATGCAAAAAAAAAAGGAAAGGGAGGAAATAGAAGATGGCACCAAGAGAAACTTGAAGGAATAAGAAAAATAGGATAAACTATACCACACAAAGAGGTGCATGGGACAGGGAGGGTATGAATACTATTATAAAAAGGAAAGGAAGAGAGTGTTAACAGGAAATTCTTAAACCTTACTCTTAGTGGAATCAATTCTGAGAGGGAATGCAGCTAGATCCATTGGGATATCTAATTCTATCTTACCTAATCGGGAAAGTCAGAAGGAATAAACCAAGGGGGAGTACTGGGGTGGGGAGATCAAAAAGGGAAGGAAAGAGAGGAGGGAGGGAATTTAGTATGCCTTAAAAATAATAAGAGGGAAACAAAAAAGGAGGGGGTAGAAAGGGGGAAGTAAACTAAGGGAGGGGATAAGGGATACTGAATAACAGCAAACCACTGGTTTAAAAGGAAATAGTGAAAGAAGAATGGGCAGAACTAGGAAAGGTTACCAAAATGTTGTTGAATACACAGCTGACAATCATAACTCTGAATGTGAATGGGGTGAACTCACCCATAAAATTGAACCAAGTAGAAGACTGAATTATAAAACAAAATCTAACCACATGTCTACAAGAAACACATATGAAGCAGGTAGACATACACAGGATTAAAGGTTAAAGGCTGGAGCAAAATCTTAAAGAAGGCAGGAGTTGCCAAAGTAAAAATAGATCTTATTAAAAGAGATAGGGAAGGTGATAAAAGGCACTATAGACAATGAGGAAATATCAGTATTCAACATGTATGCATCAAATGGTATAGCATCCAAATTTCTAAAGGAGAAACTGGCAGAGCTCAAATAGGAAACAGATAGTAAAATTATACTAGTGAGAGACTTGAACCTTTATCAGATCTAGATAAATCAAACCAAAAAATAAATAAGAAAGTGGTAAGAGAAATGAATGAAATCCTAGAAAAATTAGAATTAATAGATATGTGGAAAAATATAAATAGGGAAAAAAGGAATACACTTTCTTTTCAGCAGCACATAATATATTCACCAATATTGATCATGTGCTAGAGCATAGAAATATGGCAAACAAATGGAAAAGAGCAGAAATAATAAATATAAACCATTTCAGATAATAATGCAATAAGAACAATTATTAAGGGTACATGGAAAGGCAAATAAAAAATTAATTGGAAATTAAATATGATTCTCCAAAATCAGTTAAAGAACAAATCATGGAAACAATAATTTCATTGAAGAGAATGATAATGATGAGACATCCTACCAAAATCTGCAGGATGAAGCCAAAGCAGTACTCAGGGAGAAATTTATATCCTTGAGTGGATATATTAACAAATTAGGGAGGGCAAAGATCAATTAATTGGGTATACAAATCAAAAACTAGAAAGGGAACAAATTAAAAATCCCCAGTTAAAAATTAAGTTAGAGATCATAAAAATTAAAGGAGAAATTAATAAAATTGAAAGTAAAAGAACTATTAAATTAATAAATAAGACGAGAAGCTAGTACTTTGAAAAAAAACAAATAAAATAGACAAAGTACTGGTCAATCTATTTTTAAAAAGGAAAGAAGAAAACCAAATTAACAGTATCAAAGATGAAAAGGGAGACTTCACCTCTAATGAAGAGGAAATCAAGGCAATCATTAAAAACTATTTTTCCCAATTATATGGCAATAAATATAGAAATCTAGGTGATATGGATTAATATTTACAAAAATATAAATTTCCTAGGTTAACAATAGAAGAAATAAAATACTTAGATAATCCCATATCAGAAAAATAAATTGAAAAAGCCATCAAAGAACTCCCTAAGAAAAGTCCCCAGGACCAGATGGATTTACAAATGAATTCTATTAAACTTTCAAAGAACAACTAATCCCAATACAATACAAACTATTTGACATAATAAGCAAAGAAAGAATTCTATCAAACTCCTTTTATGATACAAATATGGTACTGATCCCAAAGCCAGATATAACAAACACAAAGGAAACTACAGACCAATCTCCTTAATGGACATAAATGCAAAAATCTTAAACAGAATACTAGCAAAAAGACTCCAGCAATTGATCACAATGGTTTTTCATTATGATCAGGTGGGATTTATACCAGGAATGTAAGGCTGGTTCAATATGAGGAAAACCATTTACATAATTGACCATATCATCAAGCAAACCAACAAAAATCACATGATTATCTCAATAGCTACTGAAAAAGCTTTTGACAAAATACAACATCCATTCCTAGTGAAAACAATCAAATACCATAGTAAATTTAGAAAGTATAGGAATAGAAGAGCCTTTCCTAAAAATAATAATAAACCTAGCAGATTGGCTAATATGATACAAAGGCAAAGTAATATTGCAGGGGATATGGCAAAATTGGGACATTAATGCATTGCTGGTGGAGTTGTGAACTGATCCAACCATTCTGGATGGCAATTTGGAACTGTGCCCAAAAGGCTTTAAAAGACTGTCTGACCTTTGATTTATACCCCAAAGAGATCAAAGGGAAAAGACATTTACAAATATATTTATAGCTGCACTCTTTGTGGCAGCAAAAAAATTGGAAAATGAGGGGATGTCCTTCGATTGGGGAATGGCTAAACAAATTGTGCTATCTGTTGGTGATGGGATACTATTGTGCTCAAAGGAATAATGAACTGGAGGAATTCCATGTGAAGTGGAATGACCTCCAGGAATTGATGCAGAGTGAAAGGAGCAGAACCAGGAGAACTTTATACACAGAGACTGATACACTGTGGTACAATGAAACATAAAGGACTGCTCTACTAGCATCAATGCAATGATCCAGAACAATTCTGAGGAACTCATGAGAAAGAACACTATGCACATTTAGAGGAAGAACTGTAGGAGTAGGAATACAGAAGAAAAACAACTGCTTGAACACGTGTTGATGGGGATATTATTGGGAATGTAGATGCTAAACAATCACCCTAGTGCAACTATCAATAACATGGAAATAGATCTTGATCAATAATACATGTAAAACCCAGTATATTTGTGCTTTGGCTATAGGAGGAGGGAGTTTGGGGGAGAGGGAAAGAGCATGAATCATGTAACCATGGAAAAATATTCTAAATAAAAATAATTTTAAAATAAGACTCATGTTCTTGAGTACAAATATGGCCTCAGACACTAATTTTGTGACCCTAGGCAAATAGCTTTACCCTGTCTGCCATAGTTTCCTCATCTAAAAAATGAGCTAGAGAAGGAAATGACAAACCACTCCAGTATCTTGGCTAAGAAAAATCCAATTGACATCACAAAGACTAAGGCATGACTGAAAATGACTAAAAAACAATAATCCTTTATACTTTGCTATGCAGTTATTTCAGTTACTTTATATGGCAAAGCCACTATTTGAGCCCAGGCCCTTTTATGCCAAATCTAAAGTTATTTCTACTTGGCCAGGAGATCTAAGCTATAAACCTTTTCTCGCTTTTGATAAATCATTTAACCTCTCAGACCCTCAGTTTCCTCACCTACAGGATAAGAGAATTAAACTAGACAATTTAGGAAGACCCTTCCAACTCCAACTTTTGTTCTTCACTCATTTTTTCAGTTGTGTCCAATTCTTCATGGTCCCATTTGGGATTTTCTTGAAAAAGATAGTGAAGTGGTTAGCCATTTCCTCTCCTGCTCATTATACAGATGAGGAAACTGAGACAAACAAGGTTAAATGATGTGTCCAGGGTTACACAACTAGTGTCTAAGGCCAGATTTGAACTCAAAAAGGAATCTTCCTGACACCAGGCCTAGGACTCCATCCAATGCACTACTTAGCTGCCTAAATTATGATTCTATAAACTGGCTTACCTATAATTACACAGCTAATAAATGCCAAGCAGAATTAGAATCCAAGTCTTCCTGATTCCAGGGCTAATGCTGTAAGATACATATCCTCTTTCATAGTATGGTTTAAATAGACCAAACATTCTATCTGCCCATGATGACTACTCTCCTATTTTCTTATTTAGCCTTTTTAAAGCACTCAGAAAAAAAAGTACTCAGAAAACCCTCTATCATCAGATTCACATTGCCTGTATTTAGAAGAAATTGTTTCTGAATACAATCAAATACCATAGTAAATTTAGGAATCTCCTTTCAGGAAGATAAACTATCTGTCTGGAAATTTATATGCAATGCTACTCCAAAGTCAGAGAGATGGACTGCTGTTATTCATACTCCAGATCCCTTCTAGGCCTATAATCCTATGGTTTCATGAATGAGAAATTTCATGCCAGCAAAGTTTTCAAGTCAGGGGACAATGCTCTAGACTATAGCCTAACACTCTTTTCTCTCCCTGCCAGTCTGTAGAGAGCTGTTCTGTACTACTCTGGGGCGATGACCATGGAGGAGTGAGTGTGCTCAGGTTTCTCCACCCCAACAAAAGCTTATACGAAAAGTCTTTATTTGAACAGACTGGGTTCTCTGGAATCTACATGCAGGTGGGCAATTATAATTGCATGTGTCATTATAGAAGTAACGATCAGTCTCAATTAAAATGTTTAAGGTCAGGGCAGAGGATGAAAAGGAAGGAAAGAGGGAGCTCAGCCAGTACTTGGGGAGAATAAGATTTTGGAAGGAGATTGAGGAGGATAAGAGCTTTAATTTGAATGAGACTGGAAAGAGTCACTGAAGTTAAATCCCATTATGAAACATAACAATGAGAAATTGCCCAATATAAAACGACAGCATTAACTATGACCCTAAAATCTAGTATAAAACATCTGGCTTATGATTTTCCAATGTGCAGTTCAGTGGAAGCTGCAAAACTGCCATCAACAGATACTTTACTCATTTAATATTCTCTGCAAGAAAAGCTGGTTTTAGACATGAGTTTCTTCTGGCCATCATGATACAAAAAAAGGCTGCACAGAGGTCAAATTTGGAGTGAATTAATAATAACATGGGGAAACAACCCAAACTCATTATGATTATCACAGTGCTCTGCAAATATTTGTCACATTAAACTGTTGCATTGACCAATTCAGATTCAACTCATATTTCTGTATTCTCCAAGATTTACAAATTGCTTTCCTCAGAGCAACCATATAAGATAAGCAGCACAAGTGATCCCAGTGTAGAAACTCTCTTCACCACTTGTCTTTAATAGAATCTTAGTCTATTTTGAGGCACTGAGAAGAGAAGTGATTTGGACATGGTCTCACAGCTTAGGAGTGGGGTTCCTGACTCCCAGGTCAATAATCTTCTATCTAATATATCATAATTTCTCTCAGTATAAGCATTATAATCTTCATTTATGGATGAGGAAATAGAGGCTCCAAAAAATTACTCATTTGATCACATAATCACCACCAAACTGAGATTTAAACTGACGTTCTCCTTGCTCCAAGACCATACCTTTCCATGACAGAATACTACATCATAAAAAGCCCTTTTCTCCCAGCGATACTCTGTGATTATCCCATATTTTACAGATGAAGTATCTGAGGACTCACCTTAATGAAGTGACTTATCCTTGATCCCACCATATAGTTTCAGAGCTGGGACTCCTGAATCTAATTTCAGCAATCTAACCTAATCAGAATCTAACTACCATATTGCCACTCCAAAATATAGATCAACAAGACATCAAGTTTAATCCAAATGGATTCTCTTTTTTGATTTTAGGAAACTGTATCATTGTGATATACTTTGTGTTAATGGGACACTGCTTGTCACCCAGTTTAGTATACCTTCAGCTTGAATTTGATGGATCATATCGTATTCTAGCCTTGAAAACAATCACGTTTGTTTAGTCAAGTCAAGTCAAACCAAGAAATATTGATTAAGACTTTACTATGTGCCAGTCCTTCCACTCAAAGAGCTTACAATCTAAAAGAGAAGATAGTATCTAACAAGATGTATACGGAAACTGCGCATCATCCCAAGTTAAAAAAAAAAAAGCAGGAGTAGCAATCAGGACCTCAAACAAACCTAAAGCAAACAGGGATCTGATTAAAAGAGATAAGGAAAGGAATTACATGTTGCTAAAAGGTACTAAAAACAATGAAGTAATATCAATACTAAACATATATGCACCAAACGGTATAGCCTCCAATTTTTAAAAGGAAAAAACTAAATGAGTTTAAGGAAGAAACAGATAATAAAACTATACTAGTGGGGTACTTCAACCTTCCCCTCTCAGAACCAGATAAATTTAACCAAAAAAGAAACAAGAAAGAAATAAAGGAAGTGAATGAAGTCTTAGAAATTTAGAATAGCTCTCTGGAGAGAATTGAATAGCAATAGAAAGGAAGATATTTTCTTTTCAGCATGGCTCCTAAACAAAATTGACCTTGTATTAGGGCATAAAAACTTTACAACCAAATGCAGAAAAGCAGAAATAATAAATGCATCCTTTTCAGATTGTAATGCAATAAAAATTCAATAAAGTTCCATGGAAATACAAATAAAAAATGAATTGGAGACTATATTATCTAATACTAAAAAAAAGGGTGGGTCAAGGAACAAATTATAGAAATAAACAATTTTATTAATGAAAATGACAATGGGATAACATATCACGATGTATACAAGATAAATTGGAGTTAAGCACAGAGGAAAGACTCTAGCATGAAGGGAGACTAAGTTATTAATATAGCTTGTGGCCACATCTTCAGGAAGGATAGTGGCAAGGTTTCTTGCATTTCTTCCTGAAGAGAGCGTGTATTTTATTTAGGAAATTAGAGAAATTATTTTTAACATATTAATTTAAGGCAACCTGATAGGTAGTCCAAGGTAGGAACTAAATAAAATTATGATACTGTGTGCATCAAAATTCATTTAAAGTTACTTTTAAAAATATTTATAAATTATGTATGTATATGTTTTACTTGCAAGACTAGCTTTGAATAATTACAGAGTCAAATATATCAAATTCTAAGTGCTACTCTGTTGGAAACCTAAATGTATTTTTAGGTTTTAGGAACCATAGTAGAGGACTAGATTTATACTCTGTTTCTATTTTGTTTTCCACCAGGATATTGAAAATCACTGTCAATTCTTAAGATATACTTATATCCGTCGCATTCACCAAGACTCCATTTCCCAAATCCAATATGTCCCAGAAGACCTTTGCATCACATCCTCTGGGAACTCTCAGACGTCATTGGTAATTATGGACATGGACCAAAAGAGAAAAGCATATACCTGGAAGATTAAGAGGGTGAGAGCCTTCCTTCCCAGGGCAACTTCAAAATGTTAACCTCAGACTCTCCTTCTTCCAGATTTTTCTCATGTTTCTAAACTAGTTTCCCTGTTGCTTACTCTCTAGGGAATAAAATGTTTTGATTTTTGCAAGTCTCTGAATCTCTTGGTCAGTGGTGGGGCTGACTGCTGTGTTCGGGTGTGGAATCGATTTGTCCCAAGCCTCCCAACAGCCATGCTCCGAGGACATTCCTTGCCTATCCTGGGGCTGGCCATCCAAGAAGAAAAAGGACAGATATTCAGCTACTCCAAAGATGCGGTGAGTTGACTTTGCATTGCTTGCACTAAATAGTGAACACAGGTGATTAAGATAAGGGCAACTAAATGTCACAGAGGATAGAGTGCCTGATCTGAAGTCAGAAGGACCTGAGTTCAAAGCTGGTTACAGATACTTCCTAGCTGTGTGACCCTGAGCAAATCATTTAACCCCATTTGCCTGACTCTTGCTCTTCTTTCTGCCTTAGAATTGTCACTACGACAGAAAGTAAAGGATTGCTTTTTTTAATGATTAGGATAAAAGGAGAGTAAAAAAAGATTTGGCCAAGTTCAAATTTATCCCATTCCAGCAGGAATAAATTTACTTCACTCACAAAAGACCTGGAGACTCACAGCTACTGAAAATAATAGAACCTAGCCTACCAGAGCTAGAAAAAGATCATAGATGTTATCTAAATCTTATTCACTGGAGAAGAAAACAGAATCAGAGAATCAGAGAGATGACATGATTTGTCTAAGGAATATAAGTAGTTGCAGAGCTGAAATTAGAACTTCATTGGACTCACCAGTCCAATGTTATTTTCACCATGCTATCTGAGCAAGAATTACAAACTCAATGCCAAAACTATAGTATTTGTTGTTCATACCCTGCAGTAGCTCCCTTTTAATATGTTTACTTGTTTGCCTTGAACATACTACTAGTGGTGATCATAGGTTTAATTCCTATTTGTATCACCTAAGTTCCTTTTGCTCTATAGCCTAGCTCCTCCCATCTCTATCAATAAATGTAAAACATTGCTCATAAAGGAGACTATATAGTGGAAATGAATTCATTTAAATCAAAACAAATCTACTACTAACAATGGGGTTTGGTGGCAATTTCTTGGTATAACAAAAAGTCAGACTCAGAAAAATTTTTAGCCGGTTTTTATTCAAAAGATTCAATCATCAAAGGCCTAAACACATCATACACAAACACATGAGGTCTAATATTAACACTGATCACCATCTCTCTCACTGCTATTTACAGCCTACACATCATCTATTTCACTCTACTCAGATACCCTCATTTTATATCAACACCCACTATCAAAGAGAATAATCCAAACCTCATTAATCCTATTATATGACTAGCCTTAGAAAGCATCTTCACAAGATTTCTTCTAACAATAAACATTCCACCAACATCATCAAATTATTAGCCCTTAAGTTCATAAACACAACAAACCATACTACTAACTTCTCAAACATATTAGGATACTCATATTATACATTGAGCTTCACCCCTAATAAATTTATTTACAGGTCAACAAATTGCTACCATATTAATTGATCTAAACTGATAACAAAAAAACAGGACCTAAAAGCCAAGCTAATAATTCCACATTATCCTCACTAGTTACTTTTACTCAAAAAGGTTTAATCAAAATATATTTCATTCCATGATTTCAATCATTTTTATCTTAATATTCATCTAATCTGTGCCCATAAACAACTTCCAAAACAATATATAGAGCAATGATTCCCAAAGTGGGTGCCACCGCCCCCTGGTGGGTGTTACCGCCATCCAGGGGGACAGTGATAGCCACAGGTGCATTTCTGAGTTCAATAAATAGTTTCATAATTTCAAAGTTCAATGTTTCTAATTTACACCTTTCTTTACTATATTTTCCGAAAAAGGTAGAAACATGTATATCTTTCCTATTATTTGCTATTAAAATTTTTTAAATTAACTTCAAGGGGGCGCTAAGTAATATTTTTTTCTGGAAAGGGGGCAATAGGCCAAAAATGTTTGGGAACCACTGATTTAGAGTAATAAACAAAATTTACCCCAACAGAGCAAAAGTCCATCCACCACAGCAATATAGTAATGAAACACCACTAAAATCTTCACTCATACAAAACCCCCCAACAAAATGAAAAAACTCAAGAGCTGTATTTACCCCCAATGCCCCAGATGTGAGATATCAAACTAATTCTATTAACAGAGCAAATAACAACATACTAAAAGCTCCACTATTTCCAATTTAAGTCTCAGGGTATTCTTCCATAACTATAGCAGCAGTATAACCAAAAACCAGCAGTATTTCTCCTAAATAAACTAAAAAAAACCACCAATCCTCTAAACTTACAACCATAGCACAACCCAGTCCACCCCTAGCAACCAAACTTAATCTTCCATACACAGGAGAAGATTTAGAAGCAAAAGCCACAAACCCAAAAATTAATAGCAAAGAAAAAAAGAAAATAATTGTTATTTTTATTATTTTAGTATGGACTCTAACCATAATGTATGGCATGAAAAAACATTGTTGTATTTCAACTACAAAAATCTAATGACCAACCTACGAAAATCTTACCCACTTATAAAAATTATTAATCACTTTTTCATTCATCTACCAGAACCATCTAATATTTCAGCTTGATGAAACTTTGGATCCCTTCTAGGAATTTGCTTAATTATTCAAATCCTGACAGGATTTTCCTAGCCATACATACATCAGACACATTAACTGCCTTCTTATCAGTAGCTCACATTAGCTGAGATGTAAACTATGGACAACTTATTAGAAATCTCCATGCCAATGGAGCATCAATGTTCTTCATATGCTTATTACTTCATGTAGAATAAGGCATTTATTATGGCTCTTACCTCTTCAAAGAAACTTGAAATATTGGAGTAGTCCTCCTGCTTACTGTTATAGCAACTGCAATTGTAGGGTATGTACTCCCATGAGGACAAATATCCTTCTGAGGAACTACAGTAATCACCAATCTAGTAGCTATTCCCTATATTGGTACTACATTAGTCAAATGAATCTGAGGTGGTTTCTCCATAGACAAAGCTACACTAACCCAATTCTTTGCTTTCCACTTCATCCTACCCTTTATTATCCTTGCCCTAGTAATTATTCATCTACTATAATTACACGAAACAGGCTCCAACAACCCAACAGGCATTAATCCCAACACAGATGAAATCCCATGCCACCCTTACTATCCTATTAAAGATGCCCTAGGATTAATCCTTGTAGTCCTAGTACTGCTCTCACTAGCAATATTCTCACCAGATATACTAGGTAACAACTTCACACCAGCTAACCCACTCAATACCCCTCCATATATTAAACCAGAATGATACTTCCTATTTGTCTACACAATTCTCAGTTCAAGCCCAATCTCTGACCATGGACAAGTTATTTAACCCTTCGATGTGTCAGGGAACTCTCTAAGGCCATAAATTGCAGAAAAGTTGTTTGTATTGGTAAAAGGAATTTCTTCACCGAGTCCCCAGACCAAGAAAATTATAGATAATAACTAGCATTCGCCCTCCACTTCAAGGTTTCCAAGGTATTTTGCATGCATTGTCTCATTTGATCCTGGAGAAGAACCTGAAAAGGCAAATACTATTGTTGGTGGTGTTGCTTTTGTTATTTATAGGTGAGAAAATGGGTTTAGAAAAGTCTAGTGAATTGACCAGGCATACAAGATAGTAAGAGTCTTATTTGGGACTATCCCTAGGATTATGCCTTGATGCATCTACCTTTCTTGCTGTGCTTCTTCCTATGGTAACAGCTACCATATAACTGCTGTGTAAATTTTCAAATATTTTATACTTTCTGTCAAATGTTCTGAGAGAATACATTTGTTCGTGATCACTATTGAGAAGATCAGCTTTTATAATTTATTCATTTTGGAAGTATTGTTTGACAAGTTGGGTAGGAAGACAAGAGAAGAAAGAAAAGAGAACAGTGTCACAAAAATGTAAATAGCAGAGAGCATGAAAAAAAAGAGAAAGTAGCCAACCAAATGTAGCAAAGAGGCCAAGGAGAGTGAAAAATGAGAAAATGCCAACGGATTATTGTTTAAGAGAACACTGGCTACCTTGAAATTAAGGAATCAGTAATCAAAAATATGTTGACAATTAGGAACGTGGAGGATGATTGATGCAGTAATCTACTTATGAGGATCAGAAGGGATAGAATTAAGGGCAAATGTAGAGAGTTTGGCCCTAGAAGGGAAAGGAAAACTTTATTAACGATATTAAGGGTAAGGCAGAGGAAGCAGATATTATATCAAGGGGGTTTTAGATGAAAAGATAGGAAGAAGAGGGAACTCATGGTGAATATTGCCTCAGTTTTCTCAGTAAAGTTAGAAGTGAGGTGTTCAGCTGAGAATGAGGGGAAAGGAAAGATGTTGGAGGCTTGAAGAAAGGAAAAAGTGTAAGAGATTGCCTTGCACTGGTGAGAACTCAGTTGAAGTTAGATAATGTGAATTTATCATGTGCCCAGTCAGCACTGTTATACTAGCTGTGTGACTCTGGGCAAGTCATTTAACCCTATTTGCCTAAAAATGTGTGAATAGGGGCAACTGGGTAGCTCAGTGGATTGAGAGCCAGGCCTAGAGACGGGAGGTCCTAGGTTCAAATCTGGCCTCAGACACTTTCCCAGCTGTGTGACCCTGGGCAAGTCACTTGACCCCCATTGCCTACCCTTACTACTCTTCCACCAAGGAACTAATACACAGAAGTTAAGGGTTTAAAAATATAAAAAAAATGTGTGAATAATGCAGATTAAACTAAAAATATGCATATAAATTTTTAGGAGTCTGACCAAAGAACCTAGGTTCTGACCCTGGACAAGTTATGTTACATTTGGGATAACAATAATTGTACCTACCTCATGGGGTTGGTATGTTTTATAAATTTCAAGATGCTATAGAAATTGAAATTTTTACTAACACATCCATACACAGTTTATTAGTTGAGAGATAAATCTACTGAGAAAAATAGCATTTTGCCATATGGTTATTCCCATGTAAAACTGAGGAGCAGGAATACCTGAGCCCAGGAGCCATAAAGGCAAGCAGTCAAGTGAAGCAAGAAAAAGGTTGAGCATAGAGCAACTTAAGGTTAAAGATCATAGAAGAGAAGAAAGGAAAATGCAATAAAATAAAGAAAGAAAGAAATGAATGAAAGTCCAAGTCCCAACAATGGACCTGACTTTATGTCAATATGACTTCTAGCCAAGCTTCCAACAATACTAGTACTGCTATAAACAGTGGTTTGCATAAAAAGAAGTAAATCAGTGTATCCATTCCTCTGTTTCTACCACATTCTGCAAATTTAAGACAGACAACCTGCCTTGCTTCATGAAGTGAATTTTATAAGTTAGGCAATTTTTCCTAATCTATTTTCATAGGCTCCTAAGAAGTAGAGTTTAAAGATACTTTAGTAAATTAGTAAATTAGTCCAGCCCTTTTATTTTATGGAGAAGGAAAATGAGGCTGAGGTTCACTCAAGAATTAAGTAGCAGAGTTGAGATCAGAACACAGGTTCTCTAACTCTAAATTCAGTGCCAAGGAATCCACCATTCCTTGCTCCCATAAATTTATCCTGATTGTTTAGCTCAGATTTTATTCTTTGGAAAAGATTGCAGACATATTTGACATTGTAAAGGCCAGCATGTAAGGAGTAAAAATATTAAAGTGTTGGACTAAATTTATAAGAGTGTGGTCACCAGGAATTATGCTCAATTCCAAATGACTTTTTATGGTAGTTTATTTTCAAAAGGAGAAAGAGTGAAAGTAAGAAAATCAGAGAGAGTAGATATTTACTCCAGCCTGGTCGGAACCAGGCAGGGCTTAATAGGTCCTGGCAAAGGGGCCCCAGAGGTAAATTAAACAAGGGTCTCTCCTCCCAGATGAGGGGCCTCTCCAGAGGCTAATACCTCCAGAACAAGCCAAGGAAGGGAGTCAGCCTTTTTCACTCACCCGTGTGGTAGTTCTAAGGAAAAATAGAAAAGCAGTCTGAGGTCCTCAGCTAGAGCTCCTCCAGGGTCAAGTTGAAGGCAGAAGACCTCCTCACAGAAAGTTCTTGCCACTTTTAAATACCATTCCTTTTGTCACTTCCTGTGCCTTCCTCCCACTTTATGTAGACCAATAACAGCTAAAGTTTTGCTTAGCACTGCCCCAGAGGCAATTAGTCAATTCTAATTTGTCACCCACTATCACACAGGTGGGTCACAGATCTCCCCCACTTAAGGATAAGTGAGGTGTTAAATCTAAAACTGCTTCTGATTATTAAATCTAAAAATGGGCAAGGGAGAGTTAATCCCATATTCACAACATTTGAATTACTGTGCATTCCTCATGTTAAAGTGCTTGAAAGTCATTAGAAAATAGCAATCAGTATTCAAAAGCAAAAAATTTAAAAGCAAAAATGACAGAAATGAGTAAACTGACTACTTAATAAGTAAAGTCCTACATTGATAATTTCTTTCCTTTTTTTCTCACTGTGGGAATAGAATGGGAAAAACCACTTAACAACAGAACCATGATTTCTCAAGGGAATAATTTCTTCTTTCTATCTTTCTCAGGTGCTGAAGATTTGGGACATGAGTTACCACAGTTGTCTCCATACTGTGACACTGAAGTTCCCCCATTCCCAGTCTGAGGATGCTTTGGAACAAGGAACCTTCCCCTTTCTATTTCTCCAGAAGCCTTTTCCCCTGATCCTTATCTCCTACATCGACTACATGGGAATGCTGAGACTACCCATGCCTACACATTCAGAGACAAACTATGCAACACCTCACAAGGCTCCATTGTGTGGGACTGTTTACAATGCATTCTTCCATCAGGTCAGACATACTCTAAAGGGACAAATAAGAATTTCTGATCTATGGGACTGGGCTGGGCAAAAAGTGGGAAGGCCATGTAAGTGGCTTTTGTCTTGCTTTATGGTCTTTGGTAGAAACAAGTAGTAACTGTTGAATGAAAGACAAAGAAATAGAATCCTACTACCACTCTAAGGAAACCTAAACACACCTCTCTTTACATAGTTATGAGGACTTATTCAGGACAATACAGACAACCCCACCAAAAAAAATAGCACATTCAATCCAACAGATATTTATCAAGTACCTCCTAAGTGGAGGGAACATAATAGATCCTGGGAATACAAAGAAGTCAATCAATGCCTTCAACAAACATATTCTACTTTGAAGGTTAGAGAGAGGAAAATTAAATATGTCCAGGCATATACATAAATAAGATGTAAAGATGGCAGAAACATTTGTGCCAGCATACCAGGCAACAATGATGCAAGTGAAGAAGAGGAAGTAAAGAGTAGATAAATTTACTAGGACACAGTAGTGGTGAGGCAGGAATAGTCAGGGAAAGAGGAAAACTCTCTCAATTTATATTATTTCTTAATGAGGTCCAAAGAGCAAAACAAAGCTCCCATTGTTTATGATTATACTTAGTTCAGGATAACAGTACTCTTTGCTTGCAACCAGTTCCTTAAGAAACCCATCTGTACCTTCCAGATCTCTCTTCTCCTTTACTTTGAGTTCATTTGTCCCTAAGTTGTCCTTCCTGAATTATTTCTGCCTGGAGAACCTCAAGTAAGTAATATTTGCAACTTGTTCTAATGACCAAAGTAAATGGAAAAATTTGCTCTAGTTTTCAGTCAGGCAATTGAGACTGCTAATGGGAGTCATTGATAAATCACTTCCTCATTTCTACTCTGTTCCTTTTCATGCTAAATAGAGACACCCATGGTAGATATGTAAAAAAAAAATAAATGCTGCTGTCCTACTCTAGTCCAAGAATTCACCTCCCTTCTCACTGCAGCCCAATCTTTTGATTAGGGGAAGAAAGAGTTGACAAAAACTGGCTGCCAAGAAACACTGAGAAACGTTGGAAAGCCCAAGGTGTTTTATCACTTTGCTTGAGCAGAACCAGGCAAGTGGTTCAAGTGATAATGGCTTCCTCAGCTGAACTCCAGAGCACCTAGGAATGGAAATGAACCATTACATCTATTCTCATTAAAACTGAAAAGTTCAGAAAAAGCCAAGATGACCAAGAAAGGGAATATAGTATAGGCTTTCCAAATTAAAAGGGCATCTCCATTTTGGCAGCACAACTCAGTTCCCTGGCAATTCCCTTCTGATAGAAGCCAGGATCCCTGAACAAAGAAGGTAAATTTTGCTTCTTTTCTATAGCACAAGCCAGTGAACCAGTCTTTAGCTTTGTAATGTTTTCCAGATACCAAACCATTCTCCTCCATGATATTTTGATCTTTAGTCTGACTTGCTGGAGTTTCCCAAATATATTCATTTTCTTCTTCCTTTTAGGCAATGTGATATAATATAAAAACACCTGACTTGGAAATCTTAAGACCTGGTCTTAGCTTCATCAATCAGTCAATTAACAAGCAGAGTAGCTATGTGACATTGGGTAAATCACTTAATCTCTCTGAGACTTTCTATTGGAGCAAATAAAAATTACAATCTCAGAGTCAGTCCAACTATATTACCCCCTCAGGGATTTAGGAGTATTCCTGAGAGTTTGGGGTGTTGCTTCTAATAAGTTCAAGATCCCCTTCCAGGTGTGCTCCTCCTCCTGTTAACCACCAAAAACTGGCACCACAATTCCCCTTAATTAATTGACATTAATTAGCATTTGCAAAGTAGCATTTATTTGGGGAACATTGAAGAAGAAAGCATGAAAGTATAAATACTTCCTCCTGACACTTTCAGATCACACTTTCCCCTGTAAATCCTTGTTCTTAGGGGAAACATAGACTTAACTAGCTAGTTTCTCTATTATTGAGCTTACCAAATTAACAGTCCTATGCTTCACTGAAGCCAGATGACAAATCCATTACCAAATAAGTCTGGACAATAAGCATTATTAAGTGATTACTTTATATGTCAGTCACTATGCTAGTCCTCTCAGCTCCCCAGTGGGCTAGGCTGGATCAGAAAAATCATTCCTTGGTCTTCAGGGTATCACTGCTGAGCTGGTTACAAAACCTAGCATGAATTTGACTCCTGAACTCTGTCAAATAGCTCCTGACTTTTCAAAACTCACAAGATGCTAGTCTTCAGTCTAAAACAAAAAATAAAAATAAAAACAGAAGAACTGAGCCAGTATGATAGCCACAGAAAGAAGGAGCCAAATGTCCCTCCCTTTACAGCACTGCCAAGAAGAAGTAACACCAAATACCAGGAACAAGTAACACGGAAAGAAAAGGCCAACTTAGTGCCTTTTGAATGTGCCCCTTTTATTATGTGGTTAGCAGAATGGAATCAGTTATATCATGTCTACACATGCTCCAAAATCCATCCAAAGCACTTCTCTTTTACATTATTGCAATTGTTCAGGAAGTAAGCTCCCAGGTTTCTTTCCCATGCAGAATTATTATAATGAGATGATGTTTAGTGTAATTGAAAAGGGCCTTGATTTGGATTTGAAGACTTTAGTTCAATTTTTTTGTTCATTACTTGTATAATTTTGACAAGTTAATTTATCTCCTAATGCCTCAATTTTTCCAACTGGAAAAATAAAAAGTTTAGGCTAAATGATCCTATGAAATACAAGATATTATTTGTATATGGCACAGGATGCTGCATTGACATCAGATGACTAACTCCTCATCACTAAGGAATAATTCAGGGAACAGAGTGCTGGGCCTAGATTCAAAAAGACTTGAATTTTGGCCAGAGTTACCTACTAGCTATATGACCCTGGGCAAGTCACTTAGCCTCTGTTTGCCTTAATCCAATGGAGAAGGAAATGGCAAATCATTTCAGCATCTTTGGCAAGAAAACCCCTAAAGACAGCATTGGCATACTGTAATCCAAAGAATCACACAGAATCACATGACTGAAAGACTGAACAATAGCATATGGCAAAGCAAAAAAAAATGCATAGATAGACTCCTTTGTAGGTCTCTAGAAACATTCTTATTCAGTTGGCTGGATCTATAAAGGGTATTGGCTGTCATTTGTAAGAAAGAGGTTTCATAGGAATTAGAGCTTTAAAGAAATTGAGAGTTTATCTTGTCTTGCCTCCTTTTATAGATAGGGAAATTGAAATTCAGAGAAAGGAAGGAATATCAAACAGGTATTGAGTAAACAATGTCAGAATTCAAACCTCCTAAAGCCAAATCCCTCTTCCCACAATATTCAACATTTTTGGTATAATATCAATTTCTGAGAAGCAAAATAGAGAACAGGATGAGTGACAACAAATAGTTTTAAAATTTGGAACTTACCCAGATGCCATGAGCCAAGGGGCAAAATACAGTTACTGCCAGGACTATAAAAGGCAGGAACTGGATCAAGAAGTGCTCTCACTTATGAGAAGGGGACCCCCGGGTGGCTGGGTGGGTAAGCCAACCAACCTGCTTAGGTTACCTGTATCCTGTTTCACCAATTATCACATCCACAACTTCTGAAGAGAGCTGTGCTGTACACTGATCATTTATCATCAAGGAAGGATACCATCAATCCTCAACGCACCAGGTCAGGGCCAAAGGTGCCTGGCCTGGCCTGACCTGATTAATCTATGATAGCCAACCCTGATCATCATTAGTGTAGATTCCCAACACTTCCTTCCTTTAATCCCTGATCCTTCCCCTAAGCTTGTTACAATTAAATCCTAAAAGCTTACCTAGCTGAATCCTGTTATTATTCTACAGTTCACTACCATATTATTTGGATCTAAGGGGAAGGGATTATTCAAACAAGATCAAATCGCAGTCATAGGCTTTATCCATCAAGTTAAATCCAGGATAAGGGTCAGAGAAGCTGTGTGATCCAAATCACAGCTTCTCATTTGATCACTTAGTTCTGGGCACTGTTGAGGGAGATGTGTGTGTATTCAGCTGAGCTTCATATACTTGTGGGACCAGTGTTCACTACCACAACTCGGTGTCCACCCAAATTTCCATCTCACTCAGCTTAGGCCCTTAGACCATCAGAGGACCTTGGGCCATCTCTCTATCAGGTCCTGTTCAGTATCACCATATTGCCCGTGACAGTTGTTCTTTGGTTCTCATTTCTGCTGGACTCCAAAATGATAATCCTTTCCTCTATGACATTTATATCCTGTGAAAAAAACTGCTATTCAAGAGAAGTTATAACAAGAAGGAGAAATTGTGAATTTAGGGGGGGAAATGATGTTATTCCTTCCACCTCTTTGTCCCCTGCACATCAACTCATGTGATGAAGTTACAGATAATGAGGTTTTATTATGGCAATAAGTTGTTAAAATAACTGTTGCATCATAGCTGTACTATGAAATTTCTTGATGCATTAGGAACCCCTATATCTGAAGGAATTAAATGGAGCAACTTCTTTGGATAAGCAAAAATTAGACATGCCTTTGAATGACTTTAAATTGCTAAACCCTGGAGCTCCAGGCTAGGAGTGCTTTGTGGAGAAGACCTCTACATAGGAGGAGGGCAGAATTTCTCTTTCTTTCCTCCAACCCCCAATAGTCATGTTATCCAGCATCAACTTACGGAAACCATCCATCCAGAAATTCAAGTGTGTCAGTTTAAGAGTTTCAAGGAAGAGTTGAGGAACCTTGGATACATATATTCCACATAGGCTTGACTACAAAAAAGCAGTCTTTTGATGTTAAAAACATCAAAAGGCTGAGCTATGGAAAAGTATAGACCTAGCTAAACAACCCACCCCAGTAGAGTTAATACTACATGAGGATTCAATGAAAAGAGAATTAATTCCCAAATCATGAAGTTCCAAAAGTTTGGAATCTTTGAAATACATTTATTTGTTAGATGCACCTTGCTAGCACTAAGGCTATGCCAGTTCTTACCATGGGCACTGTATATAATTTTGGAAAGTGTATATTAGGAGAGTGTATATAGGTAACTGGGGAGAAGAAATATTTGTAACTACTGTTTTTCCTGTGCTGTCTTTGTTAGGAGTTAATGTCCATTAGCTTATGATAAATGAGAAGCACAAGAGCCAGTCACTTTTGGAAGGTTCATCCTTGCAAAGTATAAGTCTAAGTAGTCCAAATGAGGTACTGTATAAGTACTGTATAAATGTACTGAGTGTGTAAGGAGGACTAGCACCTCCAGAGTGAGGGCTTCCTGAGCCCCTTTCAAGGTACTTCATCTTCTTTGGTGTCTACCTCTCACCCAAATCTCAACTACAGTTCCAAGAAGCTGTTGTATTCACAGCAGTCACTCCTTGATAAAACCATCTGGGCACACAGGCCAGGTTGAGGGTAATTGACAGGTCTCAAACCCACTGATGGCTTAGTGGGATGTGTGCCCCAAGCATGTGAGGACTTCCTCTGGCAGAATGGATGGATGAAAACTATTCATTCCAACAGCCTTGAAAGTGACTGAAGCAGCCACAGTGGAGCACTTGGTCAGACATTGAAGATGCCAAGCTCATCCACAGCATTCTGAATCATCAGTCATCCAGACTCATGTGTTGCCCAACTGGACTTCAATGATTCTGAAAGAGAGAAAGGCTGAAGACTTTATGTAACTCTTCCTTATTTGAATCCAGTTCAAAAGCAAGTCAAGATACCACCCTATGATGTCAGTGATTCTCTTTGAAAATGAAGGACAAACAACAACTGTATAAGTAAAGAATAGAATGAAATAGATTTGGAGTCCACAAGTTCCAAGGTTCTTGAAGTTAACTTTCACCTAGATTTGGCTTCCTGTACACCTTGTTATTTGGAAAACTGAACAATGTAATTTTTCAAATGAAAAGAATAGGGATCTCACATTTATATATATATATATATATCTTTTTCCCACCTTCAGTGTGATTCCATAAAGCAGTGTATTGGCTATTATATGCAGGATAATATGTTATATATACTGTTAAAAGGAAGTTTCTTAATCTCACTCTGTCTCTTTAAGAGGCAGAAGAGAAGTATTTCTAAGAAGGAACTGACAGGCTTGTTTGAGACAAAGCTGAACATTCCATTACTAGGAGATGAGGATCATATATAAGGAGCACCATTGATTAGCTAGGGGGCTTCTTTTTCTCTGACTTCCTAGGGAGCAGGAATTCTGAGGAGTTCTGTGTCAGTCTCTCTGAGTCAAGAGAAACTGGCAGTTACTTCTGACAGTTTGGATTGAAATACTAATTTAAAGAGGGGGTAGAAGATTAATGTTCATTGATTAGCTTAGGTAGGTAGATAGGGAATATATTTCCAGATAGTAGTGGTATAGGTAAGATAGGTCTGTTCTGACAGAAGATCCTGCCCTCAAAGGCAGTTAGATTTAGGGTTTCTTAGAAATTTTAGTATAGCTGACACATGTAAAACCCAGTGGAATTGTGTGTTGGCTACAGGAGAGGGTTAGGGGGAGAGGAGGGAAAGAACATGAATCTTGTAACCATGGGAAAATATTCTAAATTAATTAATTAAATAAAATTTCCCCTCCTTCAAAAATAAAAAATAAAATAGAAATTTTAGTAAAAAATTTGGATTTTAGGCATAACTATATTATATTAGAGTGATAATCACACTATCCTCCCTCCTGTTTCCTATCTGAACTTCTCCTCAGAATAAACTAAGTGTTGGAGTTTTATCAACCTGCTCTCTGTATTTTTGTCAAACTTCTACCCCCAAATTTTAACCCTTCACAATACCATGAGCATAAAGAAAAAAATGAAATAACCTTTGACTCCTCAAGTAGCTTATATTGTTGGATTCAACATGTACATAAAATAAATAAAATATATACAAAGTGAGGGAGAAAGAGAACAGAGGGGTAGAAAAAGAGAGAGGGAAGAACAAAAGAGGGAGAGGGGAAAGAGAAAGAAAAAGAGAGAGAGAGAGAGAGAGAGAGAGAGAATATTAATACTCAAAGGAATCAAAATGGCATTTTGTAGTTTGTAGCACATGAGCCATGTGAAGGAGAATTATATGAAACTTAGCACCCATTTAGACAATGCCTCCCACCTATATTTCTCAGAAGTTAGGACCCCTGAAGTATGAACACTCCATGTTCAAAGTACTCTGTAGGTCTACATTACTATGTTCATGAGCAACTACCAATATGCTCTCCAAGTGATACAATTAGCTCAAAACAAATATATTTATTGAAATGGCATAGTAAGAAACAAACACACCCACTTACCACCACCCAAAAAAGAAAAACAGTGGCTCATTCTTTTACTAAACGTATTTAGTATTAATCATTAGAGACAGTAAACAAAATAGAGCTCATAAGTAGAGACACACACATGTAGGGAACAGGTCTAGCAATGGCACATAGAAACATCTAGGTATAGCAGTAGATACTGTTGTCATGAAGACCTCTTCAAATCCTGGCTTCGATACTTATTAGCTGTATGACCCCCTCAGCAAGTAACTTAATCTCTTTCAGTCTCAGTTTCCTTTTCTACAAACTAGGTATAATAATAACCCCTCTATTCCCAGCAGCACTGTGAATTTAAAATGAGATAAGTGTAAAATCCTTCTCAAACCTCAAAGCATATAACAAATGCTATTTATAATTTTTATTGTTGCTATTATGTGTTCAAGTAGGAGTCACTTCCACTCCTGATGGTGGTGGCTCTTTACTGAGCATGGAATATCTTCTGGGTGAGTTACTGCACTTGAACTTCATTTTATAAAGTCCTTAAAAGTTTCTGGACTTTTTATTCTTCACTGGGCATTGCATCCCTGCTACTTGGCTATAGTGTTCATTATCTTAAGCTATGAATTCAGCTGAAATCCTGATGAGCCTAGAACCTAGGACCAGTAAGAATTTAATTTCAAGGATGAGATTGGAGAATTAGATGATGCTGTTATGGCATCTCTGCATGGCATAGGTTCTTACCCCCTATGGAAATCACACACAATGAAAGAATTATCCAAAAATGAAATGGGCTGCTATAAGAGGTAGAGATCCTTGTTTGCAGAAGTGTTTTCAGTTGAACCTGAAGGGTCACTTTTGGGGAAAGTAGTAGAGAAGATTCTTGCTTCAAATAGGAACTGGACTAGATGGCTTTGAAGCTCAGTGTTGCCCCTGAAGATGCTATAAAATAATACTTCTCCAAGAAGTCTTTCCAGATCACATAGTATCCCCTTTCCTAAACTCCTATAGTATCTTTTGCCCAAACATTCATATAATATATGCACATATGATGCTATACAAGCTTGTGACATCCCTTGTATTCAATTCACAAATCCTAACCACCTACAACTATGGCATTTCTTATATTATTCAGCTTGTCTCATATGACTTGGTTTTCCAACCAGACTGAAGCTCCTTGAAGTCAGGAACTATGTTTTAATCACTTTTCTACCTCCCATAGCTTTTTAAGTATCAACTAATCCAAGCTCCTCATTTTACAGCTAATGAAATTGAGAACCAGAAAAGAGAAGTAACTTGCTAATACTACTAGCAAGTAGGAAAAACAGGATTCAAAGTCAGGTCCTTTAACTCCAAATCCGTTAATCTTGACACTACATCGCTTGTCCCCCACACTTAACAAAGTGCTGTCTTACAGTTGGAAGATAGTCAAAGAATTCTTGGTCATTAGATGTTTAAGAGATGAGCTAAAACCCATTAACCAAGAGAAAGAGCACATATTTTATTCATATCATCTGGGAGCTTTTGTTAGCCTGATTTCAGTAGAGACACAATTTAACAGGAATTTGGAACCAAATTATCTCATGACAGGTAGTGACAGGATGTCACAATTCCACCATTGCAGTATGGGATGTTGAGACTGGCATGAAACAGTTAATTTTAAATAATACCCATGGCGAGGAGGAATTAACCTGTATGGCCCTGGATAACTCAGGTCGAAGGCTCATCACAGCTGCCAGAAATGGCACTATCAAGGTAGGAGTGAAAGCAAATAGAAGGGCTCTGCCTCAACTGAGTTATACCTTTTGGCTTCATGGTTTTCATTCTGAATAAATGTATTGTCTTTTATACATAGAAATACTACTAAAGCACTTTCTAAGTCTTAGGATACTATACTGCAGGATAGGTGGTGGGTGCAGTGGATAGATAGCCAGACCTGGAATCAGGATGGCTCATCTTCATAAGTCCTAATCTGGTCTCAGACACTTATTAGCTCTGTGATATTGAGTAAATCACTTAACATTGTGTGCCTTAGTTCCTTCATCTGTACAATGAGCTGGAGAAGGAAATGGCAAACACCTCCAGTTATCTTTGCCAAGAAAACTCTAAAAGGGATTCACAAAGAATTGAGCAATAACAAAAACTATTCTCATACTAGCTATTATTATTCTTCCTGGTCTAGTGTCAATAAGACTTTATCAATGTTTCGTCATTGTCAAAAAGACATTGTCTAGTGTCAGTTTTGAGTTATTCTTCCTCTATTCCCTGGGAGGAAAAAAAAAGAAAATATTATTGAAGGAGATTCCTTCAATCTCCACTGTCAAAAGACACTGGAATGATCTATCCAGTATTAGACACGGAAGTGAGAAAAAATGGGACCTAAAACTTACTTACCTTACTCTTACATAAACAGGTCTGGGATATTCAGAGAGGTCACATCTTGCACAAACTGGAGGTGGTAGAAGATGCAGAAGTGACAGGGTTGGTCCCAATTAGAAAGCACATATTCCTGACAGTGGGATGGAATCGGAAAATCATCCTTTATGACTGCTCAAAACTTGAGGTAAGATAATCCAGAGACAAGGGAAGATAGATAGTACTTGTTAAAAACCATGGACTGTAGGACTAGTCAGAAAACACTATGTCTTTTTGAACGAGAAAACCTCGATTCTCATAGTTGATGATATTTACTGACCTTCAGCACAATAGTAGAGAGTAGATACAGAGAAAAGACAATTGCTCCCTTCAAAGAGTAGGAAGATTAGAGAAAATTATAAAGAATATGCCAAAAATTTGAGAAATGACATTTGCACAGAAATGTACAAGTTCAAATTGATGATGATGTTATGAAATATTTCTTTTTCCATTTTAGACTACTCCAATCCACAGTATTGTTCCTTTCTCTTAACTCTTATAGCATCCCTACTCTGAACCATTTATATTATGTATTATATTCTTTATTTCTTTATTATATTCCTTGGAATCAATTCAATAATTTATTAAGCATCTATTACTAACATCTCTTGGATGTTATTTAATATTTCACATACTTCTTGGTTCTATGACTAGATCAAAGCGTCCTAAAGTCAGAAATTTTATCTTATTATTTTTTAAATTTTCCCATAGTTTAACTATTTATATAATTTTATTTTTTCAATTACCAAGCATCTCTCACACCTCAGAAAATGAAAAAAGGAAATCCTTGTTACAAAAACGCATACTGAAGCCATAACAACTCCTACACGATCATATTCAAAAAAATATATATACATATATATGTATGTATGTATATATATTTCTGTATTTTGAATCCATTACCTTCATGTCAGGTAGACAGCAACACGTATCGTCATCGTTCCCCTGGAATCGTGAACAGAGTTCTCAAGTCTTTCAAAGTTGTTTTTGAACAATTTTTTTTTGTTTATATTATTGTATGAATTTTCTCCTGATTCTTCTCCCCTCATTCTGCATCTTTTAATACAAACCCTGCTCCCCATAGCTTTTGAACCTAAGCCAACCCTCAGCCCTTTTACAGATAAGGAAGAACATAAAAAATCTGAGGTTCTATTCGGATTTACTCTCACTGAGGTAGGGTAACATTTTGAGAGATTGCTCAGTTGCTCAGTAAACACTGAGTTTTCACACAGCACGAAGTCATTTAGAAGATACCCAGAGTATAGAGAGAGTAAAGAGGCCTATATTTGTCCTTTGAAAGCAAACCAATATGTAATCAGCATAAACATGTTGAGAAAAATATAGTAATTTCAAGAGTCAATTCAGAGAGAATGAAAATATGAGGTAGGAGAAATAAACTACTAGATAACTAAAGGAAGATGAAGTTGATTGTTATACCATTGGTTCATCTAATTGCTAGTAGTGGAAAACAGAATATCTACCCCCAGAGGACACCCAGACTTTGTCAAGGTGGTCTATTGAATGTTAGGCTATTCACATTCCCCTCCCCACCCCCGGTAGTGGTGGTGGGACACAGCAACTATGTGATCCCTGGAAACTCTGGCTAGGTCCTGGAATTTAGAAAGAATTTGCCAGCCTACTCTGGGGAGATGAAACACTCCTACTATTAATCCATATTAGTACAGTTCTTTGACTCTTTCTAGAATGTATATGTGCCTGCAGACAAGACTTGGAAAGGAGGACAGCTCCATAAGGAAGATATCTTAGCTGTGGATTATTGTCCTTCTCTTGATCTCCTTGCTACGGCCAGCTTTGATGGAGAAATTATCGTATGGAATGTGGAGACCCAGCGACCACATCACTTTGTCAGAAAGGTTTCACGTGAGAGGTAAAGATGTCCTTTTCAGAGGCTAAAATTGAATGAATAAAAATAACTAACATTTACCTGGCCCTTTGCTGTTTACCAAAAGCATTACATAATAATCATAAATAGTAATAATAGCATTTGTGTGGTGCTTTAAATTTGCAAAATGCTTTATAAATATTATTTCATTTTATCCTCACCATAATGCTGTGCAATAGGCATTATTATTATTTCCATTTTCCAGATGAGGCAACTGAGTCAGGAAAGTTAAGTGACTTGCCTAGGGTCATAGAGCTACTCAATATCTAAGGCCATTTTGAAATGAAATCTCCCTGACTTCAGATCCAGTATTCTATATCCACTGGACCATCCTTTCCTTTGACAAAATAATTCTGTGAAACAGGTAATAATAATAGTACTTTAAAGTTTAGAAGTACTTCCTTGGCAAGAACCCTATCAAGTTGATGATTAACTACTAATTAAGTTTTTCAGTTATACTAGATGAGAAAACTAACTTTCAGAGAGGTAAATTGCCCCAGAGTCACAAAACTGGTAAATGAATGACAAAGGTGAGATTATTCAAACTTGCCTCTTCTATAGACAAATCCAAAGGGCCTTGAAGATAGGAGAGAGGGCCAGGTCAGTTACAAAGAGCTTTTCTCCAAATTCTCTACTTAGGGACTAGATAAATTGGAGGTCTTATTATCAACTGGTTGCTTTTTCCATAATCATTTATTACTGTTATTTTTACATAATTCTCAGAAAATGCTGCCTCTCACTAATGACTCAATTCTTCCTACATTATCTTCAAAACGGAGAGGATATTCTATAATGAGGTTTTTTGTTGCTGTTTTCCCATAGTTTGTCCTAAGATTTTGACAGAGACAGAAAAGAGAGAAACAGACATACAAAAAAAAAAGACAGAGAGACAGAGACAGAGAGAGATAAAGAGAAAGAGACTGAGGAGCTTATTGTGCCATACAAAAAAAACATGGTGCATTCTCTCAAGGAGCTTACACTCCAAAGAAGGAAGACAACACAGAAAGGGGAGATGGAAAGCAGTTGGTGATAGGGCATAACTATATAGACACAAGGAGAAAAAAAAAGAGACCATGAAGTTGGAGTATGCTCATTAAAACGGAAAGGAGCAACTCAACTGGGACTTCTGGTGTCATCCTGGGGATGGAGGCAAGGATCCATTGGAAGGCAACAGGTGTGAAGGTAGAAGGGCCAGAGATTTGAATAGGAAAGAAAAGCTTCAATATTATGATTTGGGGGACTTGCCAATGTAGACCAACAAAATAGAAGACTAGAAATCATGTTTTTTTAAAGACCTGAGCTAGCATGACATAGAGGCAAGAGTGTTAGACCTGGGATGAGGAGTCCTGAGAGAGAATTCCAGCTCCAATACTTACTAGCTATATAATCATGGAAGTCACTTAACCTTACTATGTCTATTTTTTCCTTTACAAAGTTGGGGCAGTAATGCTGGCCCTACTTACCTCACAGGGTTGTTGTGAAGAAGGCACTTTGTAAAACTTAAGCTATTACAAAAACATGAGCTATTACAACCGTAATAATTTTGCCAAGTAAGTAGATAAGTACTACCTATGGAATCTTCCTGGAGGAAAGGAGGTTGCATTTTTTAAATGAATCTTATGACCTAGTCGATATGTTTCGTTTGCTTAAAGGATTGCTTTGTTGAGCATGGTATTTCAGGATGAGTCTCTACCATAATAAATCCATTACATTTCCTCAGAGATGACAGTGCCATCTAACTGGCAAGTAAAATGCCAGATTTTCAAATTCTACTTCAATGATTTTCAATAAATCTTCCTTCTTTCTTCCATTTAATCTCACTGGAATTTCTTCCCATGATAGGAATCCTGTGAGATGAAACATAAAAGTTTTGGATAACAAATGTGCATCCAGTATCACTATTTGGTACTTAAAGTGTTGGAATTTAATTCCTGCTTTAGAAGCATTTTCTCTGTTTACTATTTTCCCCCTATTTTTCTAAATACAAGGGTTGTAACCCTTTGTATTTGTATTTTATTTTTGTTTTCAATGGCTCTTAAGTTTATATATTAAAATAATTTATAATAATCAATTTATATGCAAAAATCTCATCTTTTGCTAGAAATCTTCCCCAACCCATCTTAATACTAGTGTCTTCCCTCTATTAATTATTTCCTATTTATCTTGAATGATTACTCTGTAGCACAGTGGATAGAGCATTAAGCCTGGAGTCAGGAAGACTTGAGTTCAATTCCAGTCTCAGACACTGACTACCTGTGTGACCCTAGGCAAATCACCTAACACTGTTTGCCTCAGTTTTCTCATCTGTAAAATAAGCTGGAGAAGGAAATGGCAAACCTCACAGTATCTTTGTCAAGAAAATCCCAGAAGGGGTCATGCAGAGGTGAAAATGACTGAAAATTACTAAACATCATTTATCCTGCATATAGGTTGCATTGTATATATTTGTTAGTGTGTTTTCTCCCCAGTGGAATTGTAAGTTCCTTTAGGATTTCCTCTTTTAGTATCCTCAGTGCTTGCCACATGGCAGTTTAACAAATGTTTGATTGATTCAGACACACACACACATATATATAAATACCTATGAATGTTTATGTACATATGTGCATATATATTTATATATAATGTAAAATATTTTCAAGAAGCATTGTCAAGTTCTCATCCAGGTCCTATGATTACCTTTCTTCTATTTCACTATTAAGTGTGAAGGTGAGATGACTCATACTTCTTAATACTTTCTTGTGTGAATCCTTAGAATGGGAAACATTGCTTCATTCCCCTTAGCAACATTTGTTGAAGCCAAAACAAAACAATTAACGATGTTACTTTCCTCTAGAGTCAGTCTTTTCCTGCCTGCTTTCCATTTTTATGGAGGAAGTATTCAGAATGCCTAAGTACTTAAAGGGTAAGGTATTCACACCATAGCAAACAGGAAAGCTGAAATCATCTCACCCTCTGGTGTGACCACAGCAATGATGCATGATCTGCCTAGTCTTCCTTTTCATTTCCCTTAGGAGATAATAAAATAAGTTCAGGGATTGTTCCATTGCAAATCTTAGCTATAAATGTCCAGAAAACATTCATCCTTATAAAGATCACATATATCTTAGAGTTGCATCTACAGTCCATGTAAATTTTATATTACCATCTCCATCATAAGTATCAAAAATTCAAGTGAGCAGAGTCCAGGCTTACAGGGGTCTATGAAAATAGGAAGATACCTGGTAGGCAAACTAAATCAAAGGGCTAAACAAGTCAATCAAGAAGGTCCACCTGTATTTTAACTTCAAAAATGGAATCCCAAACCCAGGAAAGTCAACAAAAACAGACAGGAAGCAATGGGCTGACAAACAAACAAACAAACAAGTTTATAACTTCAGATCCTAAGTTAGAAGTTGATTCCTCAGATCCTGTTTTTTTGTTCCTGTTTTATGTAAACAGGACAGAAGCTCCCCATGTCCCCCCCCCCAGCTCAAGAATCTTCAGTAACTTTTAGTTGCCTCTAAGATAAATATAATTTTAAAAATAACATTTATTCTTAGCTTCATACAAGTATGGACATTTATAGCCCTTGGCAATCTATCCAGCCTAGCTTTTTTTAGATATTAAGTATCACTACCATTTAATCATTTTAAGGTATTAAATTTTATTTTTCCCCAGTTACATGTAAAAACAGTTTCCAACATTTTTCAAAGAACATTGAGCCTTGAATTCTCTTCCTTCCCACCCCCATCCTCCCACCCCGTTGAGATAATAAGCAATCTCATATAAGATTTTACATATGCAATCGTATGAAACATTTTTCCATATTAATGCTTTTGTGAAAGGAAACTCATAGAAAAAAATTTAAGAAAGTGAAAAAAGTTTGCTTTGGTCTAGATTCAATTCAGTTCTTTTTCTCTGGAAGTAGATGGCATTTTTTATCATGAGTCCTTTGGGATAGTGTTGGATCATTGTATTGTTGAGAATAGCTGTTATTCACAGTTGTTCACTGTAAAGTATTCCTGTCATTGTGTACAGTGTTCTCCTGGTTCTTATTCACTCTACTTTGGTTCATGTAAGTCTCAACAGGTTTTTCTGAGCTCCTTCTGCTCTTTATTTCTTATAGGCATAATAGTATTCCATTGCAATCATATACTATAAATTACATAGCCATTCCCCAATTGTTAAGTATCACCTTGCTTTCCAGATTTTTGCTCCTCTAAAAAGAGCTCCTTTAAATATTTTTGTAAATATAGATCCTTCCGGGTTTGTTTCTTTGTTTTTTTTCCCTCTCTTTGGGATACAAACCTAGTAATAGTATTGCTGGATCAAAGGATATGTATACTGTTTTATAGTCCTTTGGGCATAGGTCCAAATTGCTCTCCTGAATGACCTAATTAGTTTACAACTTCCCCAACAATGTATTTTTGTCCCTGCTTTCTCATATCCTATCCAAGTTTTGTCACTTTCCTTTTCTGCCTAAGTAGCTACTTGGATAGGTATATACCTTAGGTAACCTCAAATTGTTTAATTTGCATTTCTCTAAATAATAGTGCTTTAGAGGATTTTTGCATGATTATAGAGAACTTTCATTACTTGTCTGAGAACTGCCTGTTCATATCTTTAGATCATTTATCAACTGGGAGATGATTTGTATTCTTTACTCTTTACTATTAGCCTCATCTCCCCTGTCTTCGCCCCTTCCTCTCCTACTTTCCTATAGAATAAGATAGCTTTCTATACTCAATTGATTGTGTATGTTCTTCCATCATTGAGCCAATTCTTTTTTTTTTTTGGAAAAATTTATTTAATTAATTAATTTAGAATATTTTTCCGTGGTTACAAGATTCATATTCTTTCCCTCTCCTCCCCCTTCCCACATCCCATAGCTGACACACAATTCCACTGGGTTTTACATGTCTCATTGATCAAGACTTATTTCCATATTATTAATATTTGCACTAGGGTGATCATTTAGAGTCTACATCCCCAATCATATCCCCATCAACCCATGTGATCAAGCAGTTGTTTTTCTTCTGTGTTTCTACTCCCACAGTTCATCCTCTGAATGTGGGTAGCGTTCTTTCTCATAAGTCCCTCAGAATTGTCCTGGATCCCTGCATTGCTGCTAGTAGAGAAGTCCATTATGTTTCATTGTACCACAGTGTATCAGTCTCTGTGTACAATGTTCTCCTGGTTCTGCTCCTTTCACTCTGCATCAGTTCCTGGAGGTCATTCCAGTTCACATAGAATTCCTCCAGTTCATTATTCCTCTGAGCACAGTAGTATCCCATCACCAACAGATACCACAATTTGTTCAGCCATTCCCCAATTGAAAGACATCCCTCATTTTCCAATTTTTTGCCACCACAAAGAACATAGCTATAAATATTTTTGTACAAGTCTTTTCCCCTATGATCTCTTTGGGGTATAAACCCAGCAGTGGTATGGCTGGATCAAAGGGCAGACAGTCTTTTAGTGCCCTTTGGGCATAGTTCCAAATTGCTATCCAGAATGGTTGGATCAATTCGCAGCTCCATGAGCAATTTATTAATGTCCCAATTTTGCCACATCCCCTCCAACATTTATCACTTTCCTCTGTTGTAATGTTAGCCAATCTGCTAGGTATGAGGTCATACCTCAGAGTTGTATTGATTTGCATTTCTCTGATTATAAGAGATTTAGAATACTTTTTCATGTGCTTATTGATAGTTTTGATTTCTTTATCTGAAAATCATTGAGACAGTTCTGATGAGAAAAAGGTTCAAATGTTCTCCTCCCCACTTCCCCCACCTTTTCCCCATTATGAACACTCTTTCATGCCTCTTTTATGTACCATAATTTATCCTGTTCTATTTTCCCTTCCCCCTTCTCCCAATGCATTCTTCTTTCTCATGCCTTAAATTAATTTAATTTTTTATAACATCACATCATATTCAACTCACACCCTTTGCCCTCTGTCTACATATACTCTTTCTAACTGCCCTAATAATAACAAAGTTCTTTGGTGTTATGAGAATTGTCACCTCATGTAGAGATGTACACAGTTTTAACCTTATTGAATGTCTTTTGATTTCTCTTTCCTCTTTCCCTTTACACAATTGTCTTGAGTTTTGAATTTGGGAGTCACATTTTCCATTCATCTCTGATCTTTTCATCAGGAATGTTTGAATGTCCTCTATTTCATTGAATACCCAATTTTTCTCCTGAAGAATTATGCTCACTTTTGCTGGGTAAATGATTAGGGGTTGAAGTCCTAGCTCCTTTGCCCTGTGGAAAATATATTCCTGGCCCTCTGATCCTTTAATGTAGATGTTCCTAAGTCTTGTGTTATCCTGACTTTGTTTCATCATATTTGAATTGTTTGTTTTTTAGCTGCTTTCAGTATTTTCTCCTTGACCTGAGAGTTTTGGAATTCGGATATAATAGCCAAATCTCAAAACTCTGAGGAATATAATACTCCTGAGAGTTATCCTTTTGGGAACTCTTTCAGGAGGTGATCAATGAATGGACTCTTTCCATTTCTATTTTGTCTTCTGGTTATAGAATATCAAGGCAGTTTTCCTTAATGATTTCTTAAAAGATGATGTCTATGCACTATTTTTAATCATGGCTTTCAGGTAGTCTAATAATTCTTAAATTGTCTCTCCTGGATTTATTTTCTGAATCAATTGTTTTTCCCACATGATATTTCACATTTTCTTCTATTGTTTTCATTCTTTTGATTTTGATTGTTTCTTGCTGTCTCATGAAATAATTAGCTTCCACTTGCCCAATTCTAATTTTTAAGACATGATTTTCTTAAGTTTTTGTACCTCATTTCCCATTTGGCCAAGTCTACTTTATAAAGAGATTTTTTTCCTCAGTAAATTTTTGTGCCTCTTTTTCCAAAGAGCCAATTCTGCCTTTCAAGAAGATTTTCCTCTTCCATGCATTTTTGTATATCTTTTTCCATTTGGCCAATTCTCCTTTTTTTTTTAAAGATGATAATATTTAGTCAATTCTGCTTTGGATTTTTGTGTCTCCTTTACCAATTAGCCCATTCTATTTTTTAAGGTGTTAATTTCTTCGGTATTTTTTTTGTGCCTCCAAGTTGTTGCCTCTTTTTCATGATTTTCCTGTATCACTCTCATTTCTTTTCCCAATTTTTCTTCTACCTCTCTTATTTGATTTTTTTAAATTCTTTTTTAGCTTAAGAGCAATTACTATTTTTCTTGGAGGCTTTGGTTGTATATATCTCCACAGTTGCAAAGAAGACTTGTCTTCTTCTGAGTTTGAGTCTACTCTTTCCCCAAAATAACTTTCTTTGTTGTTCTTTTTTGTTGTTTGTTCGTTTTCCTGCCTTTTTCTTTTCTCTTAATTTAAAAAAAACTTTTAAAGTTGACCTCTGTATCTGTGGCAAAAGGAGTACTTTGGTTCAAAGTTTCAGATTTTTTGTGCAACTGCCTTCAGAGCAAGCACTTGGATCTATCTGCTTTTAGTTCTTCCCAGATGGTAAGATGTAAGGAGATCTGTGTTTAAAAATACTCTCTGGGCCTCTCCTCTGGTCTGTAAGTAACCCTAAGTTCTCTTTTATCCCCTGGAATTATGACCAGGGTCCCCCATTCCTCTGGCTATAAGTTCTAGTGTATGCTGGTGCTCCTTCTCACCCTGTAACTGTGCCCCCGGGCTATGACTTGGTTCTGTGTATGAGCAATGCTAAAAGAGTCTTGCACTTAATGAAAGCAGAATGATGCCTGTAATCTTGTGAGCAGTTGTCTGACTCACCCCCTTTTACCATCTGTGGCAGAGAATTTCTGAAGTCTTTTCTGATACTTAAACTATGCCCTATTTCTGTTGCCTTGGTGGGGCCTATCCTTGTGGGCTGCATTTCACCTCCACTCCAGTGCACTAGATCCCAAATGCCAGCCTTCTAAGTTGTTTTAAGATGAAAAATTACTTCATCTTGTCTTTTGTGGGTTATGGAGTTTCAGAATTCATTTTGAGGCATTATATCATAGCTTTTTGGAAGATAATTTGGTATTTGGTAAAAATCAGATGGGTCCCTCTACCTTCTATGCCATTTTGGCTCCTCCCTACTAAAATCATTCTTATGCCAGCCAGACTGACATCCTTGTTCTTCTCCAAAGGGTACATTCCATTGTCTGCTTCTATGCTTCTATATGATTCATCATGTATCTTCTAGAGTCATGATTCTTTATCTATAAAATAGAGACAGTAACAACACAAGGTAGTTGTGAGGATCAAATTAGGTAACATATAGCTTTAAAGTGCTTATGAATCTAGTTATTATTATTATTATCATCAATCAGTTCTTAAATACTGTAATATAGGATTTTAGCATTGCCATGTTGGCTTAGGGCAAACCTGTCAGTTACCCTGAATGGAATGTTGAGGAGGGCATGAGACACTTGGCAGATACCAACTGGCAGTTGAACTGAGAGTATAAAAAGCCTTTGAAATTCAGAGCTGGGTTCTTTCCTGTCCTGACTTCGACCTGTCCACTCATCTACTCCTTCCCTGGGCCCAGGTGGAAAAGGGTGGTGGGATTGGAAGAGGGTGGTGGGAGTGAGAATGTGAGAAATTAGGATTTAGGACCCAAACAACTAGAGCAACACAATATTATTTATCATCATCTACAAATTAGCTATTAGATCAACTCAATTTCCTAACCAGAGACCACTTTAGAGGGCTGCCTAGACCTTCCAAGGACCTTCTGCCAGCCTTAACCAGATAAACCGCAACAACTGATTTTAGCATTTTCTAACCCTCCTACCATTGCCTTGTTCCTTCCCCAGTTACCAATAAACCCCATAGCCTTAACCAGTGAACTCTGTGATTCTTTCTCTACCATTAAAGGTTGAGGAGGACAGGCAACAGACTAGGGATTCTGAGCTGTTAGGGTTGGAACAAGCTCTATAGCAAACTGCCATTAGCCAATAAGAGGCAGTTTCCTCAGCAGAGTGGGGCCGGCTGCCTGATATCTTAAAGGAGCCTTGTGGCTAGCAGTGAGGTTTCACTGAGCACTCATTTCTCATGGTTTGGATCCTTGTATCTCCATAAACAAGCTTCAGGCCCAACTGAGGTTGCTCACTCCATCTTAACAACCAACACTATCCTCCTGCTAGCCTGATACCAGCTCTAGACCCCTGTGTTAACCTACTCATCATTACAATACTTCATAGTTATTTCTCTTTACAGTGTTGTAGACATTTTGTAAACATTTCTCCTGTTCACTTCAATATGCATAAAATTCATACAAGTCTTCCCAAGTTTTCTATGATGCTGTCCCTTTGCACATTTACATAACATAATTTGTTCATTCATTCCCCAATTGACAGGCACCCATTTTTCTAGTTCCTTGTTACCACAAAAATTTTTGTGCATTTGGGTCTTTCTCTCTCACACACACTACACGCATATTCACAAACACACACACACACACACACACACACACACACACCTCTTTAGAATGTCTTACCAATTCAGTAGAAAGATATAAAGAAATAAATTCCGTTAAAATAACCATTTGGTGCATAAGTATTTAGTACTGATATTATTTCATTGCCTAATTAATTAATTAATTAATTAGGTCTGTTTTTTATTTGATTTTGACTGAGATTACAATTGATAAACCTGAGTTTTATTGGCTTTTATTGTTTTGTTTTTTCTTCATTTGAAGCATTATAGGTTGGGCTCCCACCTCTTCTCTTAACTCTGTGTATATCTTTCTGTTTCAAGTATACTTCTTCTTAACAATATTTTATTAGATTCTGGTTTCTATCTCATTCTGCTATCCACTTCCATTTTATGGGTGATTTCATCCCATTCACATTCACAGTCATGATAACTATATCCATTTCCCTCTATCCTATTTTCTTCTTTTTTTAACCCTGTCCCTCCTCAACAATCTTTTTTCCTCCTAACTACAAAATCTCCTTTAATCTGCTCTCTCTTTTATCAACCTCCCTCTTTTTTTCTTATCACTTTCCCTCTTACTTCCCTATTGGGTAAGATAGATTTCTTTGCCCAACTAAGTTTGTGTGTGTGTGTGTGTGTGTTTGAGTATAAACCAGCTCAAAATAGAATGAGATTAAGGTGTTGTTCATCTTTTCCCTCCATTGTCTCCTCCACTAACTTCCTTGCTTGCCTTTTTCATGTGAGATGATTTCCCTCCATTCTTCCTTCTTGAAGTATACCTAATTAGAAAAATATTGCAATAGTTCCGGCAAAAGGTGATGAGGAGGGGGCAGCTGGGTAGCTCAGTGGAGTGAGAGTCAGGCCTAGAGACAGGAGATCCTAGGTTCAAACCCGGCCTCAGCCACTTCCAGCTGTGTGACCCTGGGCAAGTCACTTGACCCCCATTGCCCACCCTTACCACACCTATGAGAAAATACACCAAAGTACAAGGGTTAAAAAAAAAAAGGTGATGAGGATTTGGATTAGGGTAGTTATAGAATGAATAGAGAGGAGACATATGCCAGAGTTTTATAATTGTTTGGATTTGTTAGGTGAGAGTGAGGAGTAAAGAATAAATCCTAAATTTAAAAGCTAGGTGACTCTTGAAAATGGTACCTTCAACCAAAATAGGGAAATTAGAAGTAGGATTAAGAGAAAAAATATTGAGTTTTTGAACCATGCTGAGTTCAAGATGTCTATGGAACATCTTGGTGGAAGTGCCCAGCAGTCAGTGAGGGGTATGAGATTAACATAGTGCTCAAGATGTGATCAGGTTTTGTTATGTAGATCTGGGAGTTATATACACAGAGATGACAGTTAAATCCATGGGAACTGATGAGATCCCCAAGAATGAAATGGAAAGACAGAAAAGAAGATCTGATGTATACTCAGACAGAAGAAGAAGAATACAAATGATGATTCTACAAAGGAAATTGAGAAGGACCTTTCCAACATGTAGGAAGAAAATCATGACAATGCAACATGAAAACCCATGGAGAAAAAAGTATCCTAAATCTAAGGTTGGTCAACAGTTCCAAAAAATGCATGGAGACAAAGAATAATGAGGAAAAGGAAATGGTCATATTTGGCAAAATAGAAATCACTTCAGAAAAAAATTCACTTTAGAAAGAACAATTACAGTAAAATGGTAGGTAAGGATACTAGATTGTAAGGAGAAGTGAGTAAGAGTTAAGACAGTGCAGACAGAATATAGATAGTGTTTTTCTTCAGAGCTTAAACATAAAAGGGAGAAGAAATATAGGCCTATAGTTTGTGGGGATGATAGGGTCAAGTGAAAGATTTTTAAAGTTGAAAGAGTTGAAAGAGCAGTTCAAAGACACCAGGGAAGGAGCAAATGAATAACTAAGCATTCCCAAGAAATACTTGATGATTAATTTTGATGGATTAATGGTTTATAATTGGCATATTTATCATCTTATATAAATGAGTACTTCTAAAATTCTTGAAAAGTTTTTTTTCTCCTGAGTAAGTTAAATATTCTCCTTTAAATCATATTTTTAATTGATTTACCATGTCCTTCTTTTAGAGATAGCAAAAAAGGAAACTTTAACCCACATCTTATCTAAATCATCACAAATTCTTAATTGATAGAATTTAACTGAGGGAAATTATATGCTATCTAACTATACTCTTTATGCTAAAGTTTAAAATCACAACTCCTTTGGATAGAGAGACTAACTGAGGAAGAACTCCTGAATGTGTGACCTTTACCTGCTTGAAGATAATTATTAAAGCAACCCCCAACTTTCTCTTCATTAAGTTAAGCAATTTCAGCTCTTCTCATATTTCCTCAGTGGTCTCATTTTTATCTATTTTAGTTCACTAGGTCCTGTGAATAAACTACTATTCCTACAGCATCGTTGCACAGATCAGTCTCTACAGAAAGCTGCAATTCTCATAAGTGCTGAAACAGGGAACCTCCATTGGTGGAGCCTCTTTGGGAAAAGGATGGAATATGGTAAGACACGGACTATAGATATCTCATAGTTTCAAGGTCCTGAGACTGAAGCATGGTTCAGAGGAAAACTAATTAGGAGACTTGGGTTCTAGTCCCAGAGGTATCAATAAGTAACTATGTCAAGTTCCCTAATAATTCTGAAACTCAACTTCTATATGAATAAAATTAATCAATTGAGACTTGGAGGTGTTTTCATGTCTAAAATTCTAGCATTTTATTTATGCTTTAAATTGGCTGGCTACTATTTTTCTGGTTCCTATTATTGTCCTTCTACACACAATTCCTATTATTGTCCTTCATCTACTGTCTTCCAGTCAAATTTTTGTTATTTCCTAAGCATATCTGATAATTTCCCACTTCAATACCATTGCTCATACTTCTTTCTTTACCTTAAATGTGTTTCCTACAATATCATTGCAAATGCTTGCTGCTGTTCAATTGTGTACAGACTCTTTGTGAACCCATGAAACACAGCACACCAATACTGTTAATGGTGTTTTCTTGGCAAAGATATTAGAGTGATATGTCTTTTCCTTCTCCAATGGATTAAGGCAATTAAATGATTTTCCCAGGGTCATTCAGCTGGTAAATGTCTGAGGCTGTATATGGAATCAGGTCTTCCTGACTCTAAGTTTAGGATTTTAACCACTGGATCTTCTAGATACAAATATTACCTATACTTTAAGAATCTGGGTCAAATGTTAACTTCTCCATGAATTCCATATACTTTGATTTACTATTACCCTTTACTATTACTATTATCCCTTTCTTATATATTTATAGCCTTACCTCCTCAACCAAACTCTAAGGTTCTTCAGTATAAGGACTCTGCTTATTGATCTTTATACATGTACATATTCCATATCTCCAGTGTCTAAAAAATGCTCAATGTTTGTTGAATGAATGAATAAATGTCATGTGCCCAAGTTAGTCCCAGAGCTGATATAGCAAAACTCCCTTTCCTGAATCCTAGAAACTTCTTTCTGCTACAAAAACTAGCCTATAACTAGCAAGCTAAGCAAATTCCTAGGCTGCCTGACCAATAGAGTTACCTGGGACTTAATTTACTTTTGTTCCTATTTCTCTCATACATATTTCATCCATACATTTAAAAAAAGTGTTACCTGTTATGCAATGATGTTGGAGGTACTTTGGCCCAACAGTAGTGATTTTATCTGCTTTGAGCTTTAGTTAGTATTTTGTTCCTTTTGGATTTCAGTGGATATAGGCTAAGACTAATTCTATAATAGAGTAAGCCCAGAGTTATTTCTCTATCTATTAGATATTATTATATTGAAGGTCTATTCCTCTTATTTTTTAATTTTTATTTTGAATATTTTCCCATAGTTACATGTTTCATGTTCTTTCACTCTCCCCCAAACTCCCTCAACCCCCCTTAGCCGATGCACAATTCCACTGTGTTTTACATCTATCATTGTTTAAGACATAATTCCATATTATTGATAGTTGGACTAGAGTTTTTGTTTAGTGTCTACATCCCCAATAATATCCCCATCAGCCCATGTGTTCAAGCAGTTGTTTTTCTTCTGTTTCTACTCCCACAGTTCTTCCTCTGAATGTGGATGATGTTCTTTCTCATAAGTACCTCAGAATTGTCCTGGATCATTGCATTGCTGATAGTAGAGAAGTCCATTATTTTGATTGTATCACAGTGTATCAGTCTCTGTATACAATGTTCTCCTGGTTCTGCTCCTTTCACTCTGCATCAATTCCTGGAGGTCATTCCAGTTCACATGGAATTCCTCCAGTTCTTTATTCCTTTGAGCACAATAGTATTCCATCACTAATGATACCATAATTTGTTCAGCCATTCCCCAATTGAAAGACATCCCTCATTTTCCAATTTTTTTGCCACCACAAAGAACACAGATATAAATATTTTTGTACAAGTCTTTTTCCTTATTATCTCTTTGGAGTACAAACCAAGCAGTGCTATGGCTGGATCAAAAGGCAGATAGTCCTTTAAAGCCCTTTGAGCATAGTTCCAAATTGCCATCCAGAATGGTTGGATCAGTTCACAATTCCACCAGCAATGCATTAATGTCTCAATTTTGCCTACATTCATTATTCTCCCCTGCAGTCATTTTAGCCAATCTGCTAGGTGTGAGGTGATACCACAGAGTTGTTTTGATTTGCATTTTTCTAATTATGAGAGATTTAGAACACCTTTCTAATGTGCTTATTGATAGTTTTGATTTTTTTATCTGAAAATTGCCTATTCATGTCCCTTTCGCATTTATTGATTGGGGGATGGCTTGATTATTTTTTTGTACAATTGATTTAGCTCCTTGTATATTTGAGTAATTAGACCCTTGTCAGAGTTTTTTGTTATAAAGATTTTTTTCCCAATTTGTTGCTTCCCTTCTAATTTTGGTAGCATTGGTTTTGTCTGTACAAAAACTTTTTTGTTTAATGTTGTCAAAATTATTTATTTTACATTTTGTAATTTTTTCTAACTCTTGCTTGGTTTTAAAATATTTCCTTTCCCAGAGATCTGACAAGTATACTATTCTGTGCTCATCTAATTTACTTATAGTTTCCTTCTTTATATTCAAGTCATTTGCCCATTCTAAGTTTATCTTGATATAGGTTGTGAGATATTGATCTAGACCAATGGTTCCCAAACTTTTTTGGCCTACCGCCCCCTTTCCAGAAAAAATATTATTTAGCCCCCTGGAAATTATTTTTTTTATTTTAATAGCAATTAATAGGAAAGATAAATGCACCTGTGGCCATCACCACCCTCCTGGGATTGCTCCAGCACCCACAAGGGAGTGGTAGCTCCCACTTTGGGAATCACTGATCTAGACCCAATCTCTCCCATATTGTTTTCCAATTTTCCAAGCAGTTTTTGTCAAATAGTGGGGTTTTGACCCAAAAGCTGGGTTCTTTGGGTTTATTGTAGACTGTCTTGCTGAGGTCACTGAACCCTAGTCTATTCCACTGATCCTCCCTTCTGTCTCTTAGCCAGTACCATATTGTTTTGATGACCACTGCTTTATAGTACAGTTTAAGATCTGGTACTGCTAGACCACCTTCCTTCATATTTTTTTCATTATTTCCCTTGATATTCTTGGTCTTTTGTTCTTCCAAATGAACTTTGTTATAGTTTTTTCTAATTCAGTAAAAAAAAATTTGATCGTTTGATAGATATAGCACTAAATAAGTACATTAATTTGGGTAGGATTATCATTTTTATTATGTTAGCTCATCCTACTCATGAGCAATCAATGTTTTTCCAATTGTTTAGATCTAGTTTTAATTGTTTGGAAAGTGTTTTGTAGTTGTGTTCATATAATTCCTGTGTTTGTCTTAGCAGATAGATTCCTAAGTATTTTATATTGTCTAGGGTGATTTTGAATGGAATTTCTCTTTCTAATTCTTCCTGCTGCAATGCGTGGGAAATATATAGAAATGCTGATGATTTTTGTGCATTTATTTTTTATCCTGCAACTTTGCTAAAGTTGTTGATTATTTCCACTAACTTTTTAGTTGATTCTCTAGGAATTTTTAAGTAGACCATCATATCATCTACATAGAGTGATAGCTTGGTCTCTCCTCACTGCCTATTTTAATACCTTCCATTTCTTTTTCTTCTCTAATTGCTACTGCTAGTGTTTCTAGTACAATGTTAAATAATTGAGGTGACAATGGGCATCTTTTTTTCACTCCTGATGTTATTGGGAAGGCTTCTAATTTATCCCCATTGCAGATGTTTGTTGATGGTTTTAGATATATACCATATATTATTTTTAGGAAAGGGCCTTCTATTACTATACTTTCTAGTGTTTTTAGTAGGAATGGGTGTTGTATTTTGTCAAATGTTTTTTCAGCATCTATTGAGATAATCATGTGGTTTTTGTTGGTTTGCTTGTTGATATGGTCAATTATGTGAATGATTTTCCTAATATTGAGCCATCCTTGCATTCCTGGTATAAATCCCACCTGATCATAATGAAAAACCCTTGTGATCACTTGCTAGAGTCTTTATGCTAGTATTCTGTTTAAGATTTTTGCACCTATGTTCATTAAAGGGATTGGTCTGTAGTTTTCTTTCTCTGTTTTTGGTCTATCTGGCTTTGGGATCAGTACCATATTTTTTGTCATAAAAGGAGTTTGGCAGAACTCCTTCTTTGCTTATTATGTCAAATAGTTTGTATATTATTGGGATTAGTTGTTCTTTGAAGGTTTGATAGAATTCAGTTGTGAATCCATCTGGTCCTGGGGATTTTTTCTTAGGGAGTTCTTCGATGGCTTGTTCAATTTCTTTTTCTGATATGTGATTACTTAAATTCTATTCTTCTTTAATGGCAGAGGTCACAAAGAAGATAGAGCACCAGAGCTGGAATCAAGAAGAGCTGAGTTCAAATATGGTCTCAGAAACTTAATAGCTGTGCGAATCTGAGCAAATCTCTTAATCTTGTTTGCCTCAGTTGCCTCATCTGTAAAATGAGTGGAAAAGGAAATAGCAAATGACTCTAATATCTTTATCAAGAAAATTCTAAAATGTGATCATAAAGAGTTGGACATTACTGAAATGATTGAACAATAACTACAAAATTCCTCTTGATTATTTTACTGACAACATTACCACCATCATATTCTTCCCAATCACACATACACATAATGACCTTGAAGTGATCAGTCATTAACAAAAGATAATTTGTATGGAATCTATTTCAATTGAGAAAAGCTTTAGAAGTCTTAAAGATATTAGCTATGAATTGGGGCTCTTATCAGATGGAAATACCTCCTCCTCAGTTGTCACAACCTTACAAAATAGGTTAAAATAAAATAAAGTCATTTTCATTAACAGATACCATCTCTTTCTTGCTTAATGATTTAATAGAATGAAACTTCAAAGTAAAAAAAAAATAATTATGGCTAGGTCCACTTCTAAATTTATTTCAAGTCCACTCATAGCTAACTCCTATTGTTTATACATGAATTTCTATTCCTAACCCTATTTGTAGCATGAAGTTGACCCTAGACTTTTGAAGACTGAGGTGGAGTATAAATTTCAATGGGATTAACTATACTGGAAAGGCTCCCAATACCAGACTGAATTAGACCAACCCAGGTAAAAGTGGAGAGACTCGTCACAAATAGGATGACCATTAAAGTAATGAATTCTTTTGCTCTAACAACCAATGAAAAAAGAGAAAAAGAAAAAAATGGTCCTTAATCTTATGTAACTCCCCTTGGCTTTTCCAGTAAGGATGGAATAATTAGAAAATAAGGGAGAGGATGCTCAAACTCACAGTTTTATTTATAAACAACTTTATTTTTAGTACTCTTAATTTAAGATTTTAGTCCAAAGATCAGTCATCATACTATTATAACAATTAAATCACACCAATATTGAAAAATAATAAAATCAGACAAAGAAGAGAAAAATACATTAAACTGAAGGATGAATTACAAGTTCTTATAGATTTGAACAAGAAATTAATAGGAATGCTTGATTTTGTTTCATTGAATATCCATAGAAAAAATAGGAATCTCATTTCATGAGTTAGATATCTCACCTTGCAATGATCATAAGAATAAACAAAGAGAATATTGTGATAATGATTGCAACTTATACATTAAAATCCAATAACTCTTTTAGTAAAATGATAAATATATCTACCTATCATGTGGGAAACTGAGGTTCAGTTCCCTAATGTAAAAGATACCTCTTTACTCTTTGAAGTGGAGGGGTCAAGAAGGAGAATAAGTATTTATTAAATATCTATTGCTTATACATCATCTAAGTACTTAGAAGTATTATCTTATTTGATCCACACAATAATCCTGTGCTATTATAATCCCCATTTAAGGGAAAGAAACTACAGTTGAGGAAACTGAAGCAGAAGGTAAGTGACTTGCATGGAGTCACACAACTAGAAGTGTCTGAGGCCAGATTTGAATTCAAGTCTTCTCGACTCCAGGCTTAAGTGGTGTAGAGGAATGAGGAATGAATTTAGAGAAAAAGGACCTGAGTTCAAATTTCTGTCCTGCCACTTACCTGCCTATGTGACCTTGAGTGTGTTGTTTAATCTCTGTGGACATTAATTTCTTTTTTTTTTAAACTATTACCTTCTGTTTTGGAATCAATATTGTGTATTGGTTCTAAGGCAAAAGAGTGGTAAGGACTATACAATGGGGGTTAAGTGACTTGCCCAGAGTCACACAGCTAGGAACTGTCTGAGGCCAGATTTGAACCCAGGACCTCCCATCTCTGGACCTGGCTCTCAATTCACTGATCCACCTAGCTGCCCCTTCATTTGTTTCTTTATCTATAAAATCAGAGGGCTGCACTGACTTCATTAGGGGTTCTTGACCTGCAGACCAGGGCAAAGAATTTACAAAGGGATTTTAAGAAATTAACAAATTGAATGAGGGAGAAAAAAACATATTTTTGTTTTCACTTACCTCTATTGGAAAGGTAGAATTTCTTTCAATTATGAATTAAAAAGAAGAAAAAAACCTTTTGTTGAAAAGGGATCCACAATCCCCATTAGGCTGCCAAAGAGAGCCATCACTTAAAAAAAGTTAAGAACCATTGGACTAGAAAATTCTTAAAATTCAACTCTAAATCTATAATCTATGATCCTATGAATATAGACTAAACTATCTATAAATCTATAAACCATAATCCTTTGAACATATACAAAAGATAAAGAAATAGAGAAATGTTGTAAAGAACTTGACAAGATTCCTCAAACCAAATCAGTAGATGCTTTAATACCCAATAACACCAAGGACAGTTAGATGGCTTTGTGGATAGAGTGCCAGGTCTAGACAGGACAGGATCAAATCAGGCCTTAGATAGTTCCTAGCTAGATGACTCTGGGAAAGTCACTTCACCCCAATTGCTTAGCCCTTATCACTCTTCTGCCTTGGAATAGATTCTTAGTATAGATTCTAAAACAGAAAAGAAAGGATTTTTTAAAAATACTCACTGATGCTAAATAGTATGTTGGAAAACATGTTTCTTGTCTTAGACATGAAAGAAGCCAAAAGCATGTAAACTACTGAGAGGCCTCACATCTACCTATCAGGGATGATTTCTTCAAGAACAGAATTGAAAGAACACTATATTAAATGATACCACAAAAAATGAAATTACTACATCATAATAAGAAATGATTTGCTACTGATGTGCAAGACCCATGAGAATTAACTGTCTCTGTTCAGTAAGACGATTCAGTAAGTTAACCTAAAAGTTAATCAACAAACCAACATTTATCAAGCACCTCATATGTGCTAGGCAGTGGTGATATAAAGCCATATTTTTAGAACACGTTCTCCCAGTGATGCTACATGGCTGTGACTTTTAAAATACCATAACATGCAAAAGTTAAAAGTTCTAGGTGAGCCAAAAGTCAGTGGAGAGATGCATAATTCAAGTAGGGTGAGGACTATTTCCACTGGCACTTCCAACTCCATTAGATTAAATTTGCTATTTTTCACCCTAAAAATGTTCTTCCTCCTGACTTTTCCATTTCTGTCAGTGCCATCATTTAGCCAGTCTCCTATACTTATAACACTGACCTTATCCTTGATTTCCACCCCTCACCCTTCATCATTTCTCATTACTAGGTATTATAAATTTCCCCCCTACAAAATATCTCACCCTTCCTTCCTCTCTATTCCATAATACATGCCAACACTCTAGTATAAGTTCTCATTACCACCCACCACTAAGGCAGTGGCTTCCAAACAGATCTTTCTGCCTCTATTCTTTGCCCCCTCTACTAAAACCTTCATTCTGCTATCAGATGTAAAAGATTAAAAATTAGGGTTTTCATTTGGATTACTAAAGCAATTATGAATTGATTCAATTCCTAAATGATTTTTAGTAATTTATTAAATATAGGGAAGAGTGAAAGTAGAGAGATGAGAAGAGGGTGGAGTAAGAGATCTAGCTTAACAAGCTAGACTATGTGCTCAACTCCTGACTTTACTCTGGCAGGGCTCAGAAGTCCCAGCCAAAGAGCCTAAAAGTCAATTAACAAGGATTTTAGCCACAAGGGCATCTTCCCAATCAAGGACCCCTGAAGAGGCTAGTACCTCCAGGGAAGCTAAGGGAGTCAGCCTTTTTCACTCATGACGTGTAGTTCTAAGGAAGAGATTTAAGAACAGTCTCACTAAGTCCAAGGTCCCAGCTAGAGCTCCTCCAGGTCCAGTTCCAGGCTGAAGGGAAGAGTAGAACACCCATTCGAGCTTCAGTTCCAGAAACCAAACAAGAACTTACAGGAAGTTGTCACTGTCTTTTAAAAGTGCTTCTTTTGCATCACTTCCTGTGCCTTCCTCTTAGTTTACATGTCCAATCACAACTAACACTTTGCTTAGGACTGCCCAGGAGGCAGTCAGTCAATTCTGATTCATCACCCACTTTCACAAAAGTGAGTTACAGACTTCCCCATTTGTGAATTAAGTGGTGGTATTTACACCTTTAATGATTGAATCTAAAAATGGGCAGGGTAGGTTTAATCTCATTATCACACAGAATAGACTTTCTAATGCAGAGATCCTTTTTACTGCAAAAATCCTTAAGGGTTTTCTGTTAACTCCTGAGTAAAATCCAGGCTCTTTTGTTTGACATTCAAGCAATTTGACATCACCATATCTTTCCATCTTTCTTTCAAATTGTCCCCCTCTAAGGACCTTGCAAACCACTCAACCTAAACCACTTAATTCCCTAAATTGATTCTGTGTTCTTATGTTTCTATGCTTTTGCTCCATCTTTGTCCAAAAACTTCCTACCCATTCTATAAATCTCAACTAAAATCACACTTACATGAAAATGTAGCCTTTACTGGTAAACACAGTTCAATAATAGCTATTTCTATAGGACTTTATATATAGCATTTTGTTTTGTAACTCTAATGTACTTATATCGTATGAAACATTATATTTATCTATATTTGTGTTAGATCCCATACACACACTAAAGAGTAGCTTAATGAAAACAAGGACCAGTCTGCTAAAGCTTGACTCTCTCCCAGCACTTATTACATGCTTAATTTATTGTGGATACTTAATAAATATTTACTGAATGATTTCCTGAATGAAAGGTTAAGGCCTTATTATGACAGAACAAAACAACTCAGAAACAGATTATCTGGGTGGTTTTTGTATGAATGTTTTTGTTTCCCCCTGTCAAGAAAGTGCATGTCCCTGGGAAAAGTCTAAAGCATTGGGCTATAATTGTAAGCTGATTCAGATTTTGTGCACAGGATCTGCCAAAGCACCAGGCAGTCAGTGATGACTCAGTGTTACAAGATCAGTAATAGCTGCATCCTTGACAAGACCTTCTGAGCTCTTCCTAATTCTCTTTGAGAGAATTCTTTTAATTCCCATGATGGAGGAGAGAAGTCCTTTGCCGAGTGTCTAAAACACTTAAAACCAATGTTAAAGTCTTAATTGCAGGTAAAAATTTTTTGAGTTGGGGTGGGGTATCTCTCAGCAAACTAAATGCTGCTGTAATGATTTTCATTATATAGAATGGAAGATTACTGATATATATGCAAACGAATTCCTCCAATAGAAAATTATTTGGGATTAGAATGAAGCAATATCAATGGAAGTCTTCAAAGAAGTTTCAGGATAGGTTTCCAGACTCTCTATAGGTAACCTGCCAAGTCTAATGGACATGTTTTATAGCTCAGTGACTACAGGGAAAGTCAGAAGAGGATGCAAGCTCACCACCAAGATAAGTGGGGAAAACAGATGAATAGGCTAGAAAATTCTGAGCCCATGCTATAAATAGAGATGACAGACTTTCAGGTACTAGCCATCTGACAGTTCTAGCCCCACTCCAACTGGAAATCAGAGCAATTTAATTCACATTCCAGACTCACAGCTAGGAAGGACCTTAGAGGTCAGCTTGGCCAACCACTTCATTTTATAGACCAGAAAGGATAAATGACCTGTCCATAGCCTTTAAGTTCCAGCTCAGGTTTCATGAAAGGTGAACAAATGTCCTTCTGCCTAAAACATTCTTCCCCATTGAAGAAGCCCCTCAAAGTCAACTTCAGAATCAGATCTTTATAAAAGTGAGAAGACAAAAGGACTCTGAGAAGAAGTCTAAAGTGAAGGGAAATTTATTTATTATGATACAAGAATTCCAGAGGTCACAGTGGAAGAGGCATGCAAGGCCAGAGTAGAACATGGCCAAGGAAGTGTTGAAGGGGTGGGGGGGATACATGGGAAGTGGAGGAGTTTGGCTTAATCTTAGCAGCCAAAAGTTGATCTTACTGGGAGAGAAAGGTATGTGTGTTCAATATTGAACTTGAGGTGTGGTACACAAATGACTTTTCTTGAACTCAGTATCTTGTCAGGTTGATAGGATACTCTGTATCTCAGCCAAATGCCCTCAGCAATGGTCAAGATTTAAATGGGGGGGCAACTGCTTTGTAGGATCACCCATTCATTAATCTTAGCAAGAGGATCTTGGGGTCTCTTCCACCAGACAAGAGATCTTCTAAAGAGGGAAGAATGATGAAGGGAAAATAATGTTTCATGCATTAGGCTATTCTATAATCTATTAAGATCTTAAGAAAAGAGTAACTAAAAGGTTGAATAGTGATTAATGTATGTAACAAAGTCAGCAGTAGATTCACCTTTAACAACATATTCTGAGCTACTTTTTTCCCTTGGGGATGTCTATGTCAAGATTCTGAACCCTAATATTTATAGAACCCTGAAAGGGAAGAGGTGTGGAAAGGCAGGAAATCTTAATGGAAATACAAGTTCAGGGAAAAAAAGAGGAAAAGAATACGAGTTGTGATGCCATGAAAAAGGTATGGTTATTGCTCAATCACAATCACTGAGTTAATCTGAGTTATCATAAATTAATTTGAGAGTTCAAATAGTAGCTAAGGAATTAAAATCATAAAAGTCTTTCCATCTTGGGACCAAATCATCACCACTTCCTGTAAGTCAAGTGAAAATTTTTGATTGATTCAGGGGAAGATACACTGTATCTGGCAAAATACTTTTCCTAGATAAGTTTCTGTTAAATTTGATCTAAGGACTATGTATATAGCATTATAATAATTGGTTTACCTGGAAAATAATGAGGTCTTCTGGATTGAACGAGTTATGTATTTTCTACTCCACACAGGCAAATTTTATGCTCCCTTAAAAGAGGATATTTCTGTGACTGGATTGTCAGCCACCAAGAATAACCACCTCCTGGTCACAGGAGACTCCAGTGGCTTTATTCAGGTGTGGGATATTTCAGACTATGGAACCACCCTGGTAAGTTTTTAATGAGCTGATAATAGAAGAAATCAGAATACAACTTCTGCTATTCTTCTTTCTCTCCATCTGTTATATGTGTTAATACTTCTATCCTATAAGAAGAGGGAGGGGAATGTAACACACACACACACACACACACACACACACACACACACACACACACACACACACACACACCCCTTGGCAGCAGTGGTAACTCCTAGGTTAGGTTACGACTTGCTTTTCTTTTTTAACTATAAAATAAATTCAACATGTATTTTTCAAACATGTCTGCATGTCTACTTCACAACTTTCTTCTTTTAAGAATATAACAAGTTTAACATATTACTTTCAAAACTATCCTGATTGTCTACATTTCTTTCAGAATTTTCTTTTCTGAGAAATTTATAAATTCTTTGATGAACCTCTTTTCTTTTGGGGGCTGAGGACAACAAAGTCCCAGGAAACATTTCATGTTATAACTTTAAGTTTAGGTTTCATGTTTTAATTTTTTAAGTTTAAGTTTCATGTTTTATTCCCAAAATAACAGTTATAGTTATTATATCACATTTAAGTATTTGCCAATGTGTACTTGGGAGTTTTTTTTAAGTCTTAAATATTTCATTCTTGGAAAAGTGAATGAATATATATTCTGTACCTATCTACTTTGTACAAAGAGTCCTTTTCTATTAGAGACCCTATTTATCCCTTGTTTGGAGAATCCTAGGCATAGTCATTTACTTTAAGGGATTTTTTCCAGAATTCCTTAGGGAAGCAAATGAGAGAAGAATCTGAGATCCCTCTGTGAGTCCAGATTCCATCAGAATTGAACCTATAACTTTGATCAACATAATGGCCAGCCATAATTACAGAGAACTCATGATAAAACATGTCACTCACCTTTTGATAAAATAATGATGACCTCAGAGCGCCATTTGAGATGATTTTTTTCTGGACATGGACAACTCAAGAATCTGTTTGTCTTGACTACATGTTTGTAACATTACTTTCTTAATAGAGGGAGGATGAGAGAGAGAGAGAGAGAGAGAGAGAGAGAGAGAGAGAGAGAGAGAGAGAAGGCAGAGCTTCATTTGAAAATAAAATACATTTTAATTTTTAAAAAAAGAAACAACTCAGTCTGTGTGAGCCCAACTCCTTACAATAGGCTCTCCCACCAAGTCCAAGGCAGACTAATTTCATTCCTGGAGGATCTTGCCACTATAGAGGAGAATCAGAATCTTCTCAAAATCTCTTTGTTATTAACCTCCCTACCCACTCAGGGATTATAAGAAAAATCACTTAAAGTTTAGGTTATTTCAGGACCAATTACAAGCCTTTACGGGGCAGGGAGGGAACAGAGAAGAGACAGTATTGTTAACTCCCCTTTCACCCTCCCTAATACCATTCCCAATTTAAAAAAAAAAAAAGAAAAAAGAAAAACATAATGCTTATCCATGCTCCAAATGGACTTTTTTCAAGGTTCCATCTGTCTTTTGTCAAGGAGTGCACTAGATAGAGTCAAGGAATATGTGCCATTGGAAAGGTCTAGCTATAGGACAGCAAATGTGTCACCAGAAAGGATTCAGTGATCCAGGCCACTTGTGGCACTGGAAGAAATCCATTTCCACAAATACTTCCTAGAAGGGATGATTGCTGTTAAATAAGCAATTTCCTCCCTCTTTTCATTCTGTTCATCCCAGTGCCAGTAAATATTCTATTTCATTTATAGGTTTTAGAGTTAAGTAAGTAACTACTATTGGAAAAAATAAGGTTCAAAAACTTGTGCTTCATTCAATAGTCTCATTATCAGAGGCTGAATACCACTGGTGTGATTGAGCAGGAGTTTGCTGATCTGACACATCTTCCCAATAAACTGTCCTTGAAGTTAGAATGTTCACTAGTTATTGATTCTCTGGGCCTAGAAGGAGCCCTTAGAGTTCAGTTTCTCCTGACCTCAAGCTCTCAACATTAGAATCCATCTCTACCATACCAGAAAAAGGGAAATATATCATCTTGGGTAATATCCTCTGTGACATAAGCTACTCATTCTAGCATTTAGCATCCCTCATTTTCTAGAAGTTCATTTTGAATGAGATAGACAAGAAATGCCATTCCACTTTTATAGTCTCCATCCTTCTTAATTATACCATCTAAATATGGAAACTCAAGGTAAAGTATCTTTAAGCTATTAGATGTGAAGTATTTGACCATGTTTACATTTTTAAACTAATTGTTTTGTTTCTCAGTAACCTTGTTTCTTCCATTAATTGTCATATCTGTTGCCTGATGATCTAGGGATTGTTCATATCAACAAGCCCAGTTTTGTAGCTGTACCGTACCAAAACTTTAAGGAAGTGGCAGTTCAGGGGATCAAAAGTTGGCCTTGGAAGTAAAAAGATTCAAGTGTTGTTTCTGATACATGTGACTCTGACTTAACTCTCAGGGCCCAATGTAATTTTCTAAGATTATAAGATACAGACAAGTTAACTTAGCTACATAAGTCAAGTGAATTTCTGTGCAAACAAAATCACAAATCTTTGATATCAGTGAACTCACAGGTCTAGACCTTTCCCACCTCAACTAAACAAATTAAGACAAAAAGTTTGAAATCCTATGGAAATGGTGTATTCATTTTGCTCATATTAGCAGCTCTTGTGACCAGTTGTTTATCTTTTCTCCATTATCAATCCTTTAGAGCTCATCCAGCAACCCCCTCCTCCTTCGGAGCTGGAAGGCCCACAGCTGCACAATTGTGAGTGTGGAGCACTTCTCTTATGGCTCTGATTCTTTCATCATCAGTGGCTCTTCAGATGGGACCTCTGGGTTGTGGACTGCAGAGGGGACATTCGTGGGACTATTTGGACAAGAAAAAAAATGGAGCCTGAGAGTGCCAGCTACCTATTCTTCCCACAGAAATGCTTTCCAGGCAATGCCAGTCTTGGATTCCAAATTGGAAGATACAACTATTGAAAAAGACAGGTTAGAAACCTTTGATTGTTTTTGTTCTTGGGCAAATGTAGTTTGGGCAGAAATCTTGGGCAACACATAGTATTCAATGCCTCAGGGTCCTATAGGACCCTGCAACTAACTATATAATGAATGATGACCTTCCATATGTGGAGAGAAAAGGTTCTAAATTATACTTGTAAAAAGAGTGCTCGTGTGTACCAGTTCCACATAAAATAATAATATATGGCTTTAATGGTTCACTAGTCTCCTACATTCTGCCTCAGCTTACCTTTAAAAGAGGTACAACTTTGCAAATATTGCCTTAAGGTGCCATCATTAAACTCAGTCAGGATTTTGGTAGCTGCCTTTTTTTGACATATATCAAAAAATTAGAATAATATTAGAATTGAAAAGGTCCAGCTAAAGTAACAAAAGTATATGCACCAACTACTTTTTTCTGAAAGCTTGTAAATGATACTCTCTTGCTCTCTTTCTCTCTCTTCATTCGTATGCTAGGCAGAAAGAGGACCACAAATCATATAGCAAAGGCAGGAGGAACAAAGGCTTCTGTCCATTGTTCCTTGATCTCACCCAGAGTTTCCATCAGTTCAAAGGAGGAGGGGGAGGGTCACTCGTTAGCAACTGGTACTGTAATAACAACCCACAAGAATCCCAACATCTAGGTTGCAGAATTAGGGGAAGATGTATAGATAAGATACAAATGAGCTGTGTCATCAATATGGATTCTCTTTATCTGTCCTTTGTTCCTAAAGTTCTCAAGGCCCAAAATTCTTTTGAATTTATTTGTTTGTTTGTTGCATTAAAATTCCCAGGTTATTTCTCATATTCCTCTCCCTTTCCCACATTAGGAAAGGCATTATTTGAACAAAAGTTACATGTATATATAAAACTATGTCTTGCCTATCTCTATTTATCAGTTCTCTCTCTCTCTAGAGATGGACATATACAAGTCATCCTTCATACAATAATTCTGTTGCTATATATAATGTTATCTTGTTTCTGCTCATTTCACTCTTCATAATTTCATGAAGGTCTTTCCATCTTTTAAATTGCTCATTTCTTACAGCACAATAGTATGATTGTGATGGAGTCATGTGCCACAACTTCTTTAGCCATTCTCCAATCAATTTCCAGTTCTTTGCCATCACAAAGAGAGTTGCTACAAATATTTTAGAACATGCAAATTCCATTTTTCCATGATCACCTTAGGAAACAAATCTATTAGCGATATTACTGGGTCAAAATGTTTGCATAATTTTATAATTCTTTGGGAATAATTCCAGATTGCTCTCCAAAATGGTTAGATCAGTTCAGTTCCTCCAGCAGTGTAATAGTGTCCCCATTTTTCCACATCCCCTCTGACATTAGTTATTTTTCCCTATTATCATTTTAGATGATCTGATATGTGTGAGATGATATATCAATTGTTTTGATCTGTTTCTCTAATCAATAATGATTTAGAATATTTTATCATATAGTTATTTATATATTATTTGTGCATGATTGTAATGGAATACTACTGCACCTTAAGAAATTTTGTATATGTGTATGTGTGTGTATTTATAGCGTTGATTTCTTCATCCAAAAAAAGTCTATTTTTCTCTTTTTGCCCTTTTATCAATTGGGAGATGGCTCACATTCTTGTTAATTTGACAAAAATTCTCTCTATATTTTAGATATGACACCTCTATCTTAGAAACTATAAAATTACCCCCCCAGATTCTCTGCTTTCCTTCTAATCTTGTCTGCATAAGTTTCGTTTGTACAAAATATTTTTATTTAATGTAATCAAAATTATCCATCTTATATCTCACAATACCCTTCCTCTCTTGTTTATTCATGAATTCTTCTATCCATAAATCTGACTAGTGTAAAGTTTCTTATTCTTCTAATTTCCTTGCATCTCCCTTTATATCTAGGTCAAGTAACCATTTTGATCTTATCTTGGTATAAGATATTGGCAGATATGTAGTTTCTGCCGGACTGCTTTCTAGATTTCCTAACAATTTTTACTCAATATAGTGAATTCTTACTCCAAAATCTTCAATCTTTATTTTTATGAAACATATGGTTATTATAATATTCTATTACTCTCTGTTTTATGTTTCTATTCCACTGATCTGCTTTTCTATTTCTTAACCAGTACCAGATAGTTTTAAATTAATCTATTTATTCAATGCCATACCAATTAAATTACCAAATTTTATTTCACTGAACCAGAAAGAATAATAACAATTCATTTGGAAGAACAAAAGTTCAAGAATATAAACGGACTTAATGAAAAAAAATATAAAGGCCCAAATTCAAGACATAACTCTCCTAGTGACGCCTGAATAAAAATCTTCTCCATTGCCCTAGAAATTTCTCCCCTGGAGGACCCTGTAACAATACTCATTAGGACCACACAGAAAGAGAAGAGTTGATCACAAGCAAGCAATACTAAGGACTAATTTATGCTTCCAAATCTGAGCACCACTAAGAAACTTCTGCTTCGGACTCTTGATCTCCCGACTGATGACTGCCTTTCTTAGAACATTTTCTGAAAAGTCTCATCTATACTTTACTTCACTCCTTGTTTTCTAGCCATATCCTCTACCAATACTTATAAACTAAAGGTATCTTCCCTCAGAATTCTAGAATTATGAGCCATATTCAAGTCAGCCCTCTCACTCTTCCTGGACTGGATATACTCCTATATTCTCATATTCCCCTACTTATTATTCTTCTAACTTTCCAGACCAAGAACCCCACTCCCTTGCCACCACAATCCTATATGTGTTGTATTCTCTCATTAGAATGGAAAAGTCTGAAACGCAAGGATTTTCATTTTCTTGTTTCTATTTGTGCACATTGCCTTGTCCAATAGTGAATACTTAATAAGTCCTTACTGGTTGCCCTAAAATAATTACACTAAGACAAAAATATAATGTAAAGAGGGCTTGGTCAGGTAACATCTTCTTGAATTATATTTGTATGATGATGTGGGAGGGATAACTTTTGTGGATACCTCAAAAAATTAAGTTTTCAGAATCCACTAGAACCCAACTCCAATATTCTCTCAAGTCCATTATAATTGTCCTACACTATTTATGAAGTTCATGGGCCTCAGTGGCAGAGTTTAATCAATAGAGGGAAAGGATAAAGAGAAATACTGGAGAGGGAGAAGTTTTTTAGGCAGAAACTAGGTAGTGAGAAATAGAATGAGTTTGGACTCAGGGGTATTCAGAACAGGTCCAGATTATGTCCTATTTCCCTTAATGAAGAGTTTCCTTATCTCATTTGAAGCATGACTACCTGTGACTTATCAAGTAATTAATTGGTTTTTCTTATCTTGACTTGGGTCAAACTCAGGACAATTTTTCCTAGACAGTCAAGCATATTGATTAGCCATATCAAAAAATGCTTGCCAACTCACAAAGTGCATTTTTACCTGACCTTACCCATTCTATCCAAGAATCATAAAGATATGGAGATGTTCTTAATGGAGAGTATTATAAGCCAATATTTATTGATTGCCCACAGAGCATCTGAGCAGTCTGATGATCTATGACCTTGACAAATTTCTTGCCCACACTTCAATTTCTGTGAGGCCCTTCATAATTTATTTCAAGCCTTGACTGGATAGAATTATTTTATTTTGAAAGATTCCATGGAGAAATCCTACCTTATTCTCAATTCTCCTATTACAAAACCTGAAAACTTATAATGCTTCTAATATTTGTAAAACTTCAAATGAAATGTATCACTCTTAAAATGTCATAGTGAGGATCATTTATGCCATGTCAGGTTTGCAGGTTTTCAGATAATATCCTTCTCCAAATGACTCAAAAAATCAGGGTGGGGGTTGCCTGTTTGTTTGTTTGTTTTGCATGGACCTGCTATGTCAGTGCTATAGAAAATTCTTCATGATAAAATTTCTTCAGCCAATGAAGAAAAACATCTTACTCTAATGCTAAAGAGTCAATGAGACATTAAAAGATTGGCCTGGGGCAAAGAGTAGCACAGTGGATAGAGTGCCAGGTGTGGAGTCAGGAGGACCTAGGTTCAAATCTGACCTCACATACTTCCTAGCTATGTGACCCTGGTCAAGTCACTAGCTCCATTTTCTTAGCCCTTGCCCTTCAGTCTTACAGTTGTTGCTAAGACAGAAAGTAAGGATTTTTTTTAAGGCTTGCCCATGTTCACATTGCCATCATGGTTCAGAACTTAGTCTTCTTAAAACCGAGATCAGATCTCTTTATCACAATACCAGCTCTCCAAAGTTATAAATATAGAATTTAGCAATACTTTGGTATCATCTCAGTTTCCAAGTTAGAGAACTAGTGACAGAGGATTTTGTTTAGTGGCTCATTCACTAACTATTCACATGAAGCTTCCTTTAAAAAATGGCATTTGCGGGGGCAGCTGGGTAGCTCAGTGGATTGAGAACCAGACCTAGAGATGGGAGGTCCTAGGTTCAAATCTGGCCTCAGACACTTCCTAGCTGTGTGACCCTGGGCAAGTCACTTGACCCCCATTGCCTACCCTTACCACTCTTCTGCCTTGGAGCCAATACACAGTATTGACTCTAAGACGGAAGGTAAGGGTTTTAAAAAAAATGGCATTTGCTAGAACAACAAACAGAATTACAGATACTCTGCAGTCTAATCAGTCAACATTTGAAAAAAAACTGCACATTAAGTGGCTACCTACTGAAGTAAATAAGAAATACTACAAGGATCTCAACTAATCATGGAAACATAGATCACAGAATCATAGATGTAGAGCTTAAAGTTCTTACTTTGGAGATTAAAATTCTGAATTGAAAGAGACCTCAGCCATTGAATCCATCCTGTACCTGAAGTCTCTGACGAATACCCAGCTACTGCATGGAGCTTTCCAATGAAAGGAATCCAACAAATGTTCCAAGTTGGCCCATTCTACTTTTAGATAGATCCATTTGTTGCTTATATATTATTTAACATCCCTTTAGACTATATTCTGGCAACTCACTCTCACAGATTGAGTCCCTCAGGGCACAAGTACCCCAGGTTGGAACAAGTCTGTGGGTTCATAGTCCTAAAACTATACTTATTTTAAAACAAGTTACCAAAATGTGTTTACTTTTTAATATAGAGAGGGGCACAACTAGCTGAAAATAAAAAGGCACTTATTGAAATGTCAAATAAAGAAAAAATATAGCAAGAAATCATCGTTTCCATAAACCTTAGATTCATTTTTCATAAATACACATGTCATCAGGGAATGATGAATGCTCATAAAGTATATAAGTAGAAAAAGGTTAAAGAAGATATTGGCAAAGGCAACTTATATACAACTCATTGTACCTGCCCAATATTTTCTCATAATTCCCTTGTGTTGCTTCTCAAGTGGTATATGTTCTCTTCTTGGTGAGTCACTCTTTAGAGCCCCCTGGAACCCATACCCTATTACTAGCAGAAGTCTTGGCTGGGGATGGGGTGGGGGCTTCTATGTCCAAAACAGGTTTCCAGTTCCAGATGCCAGATTTTTACCCACTATATTTGAATCCACATATGGACATGCCACATGGTTATACCACAAGACATCATGGGGAGGAGAATGAGTAGGAAGAATCCCAAATCCACCCTTTTTGTGCTATCCAAGAGGTGCAAGGGAAAAGATAAAGAGTAACCCCTTCCTCGAATTTGACTCTTATCCCAAAAGTTAATTTATTTGGCCCAGGCAAATTCTTTCTTCAAAATTCTTTTCAGCTTTACCTTGATATAGTACAACTAGTGATCTGGTTAGTTTGTCCACTGTCGAAACTGTGATCATGTCTAAGTTTCCCATGTATCTCTGTTAAAAATTTTCTATCATGGGGGGCAGCTGGGTGGCTCAGTGGATTGAGAGTCAGACCCAAAGATGGAAGGTCCTGGATACAAATCTGGCCTCAGACCCTTCCTAGCTGTGTGACCCTGGGCAAGTCACTTATCCCCCATTGCCTAGCCCTTAGTGCTCTTCTGCCTTAGAACCAATACCCAGTATTGATTCTAAGATGGAAGGTAAGGATTTTAAATTTAAAAAAATAATAAAAATAAAAAATTTTCTATCATGTCTATGAAATTAAAAGCTTTAAGAAAAAATGCCCCAAGAAAGTACTCTTTGACCATATGTCTTACACAAATATTTAGTTTTAGATTGAGTTTATTAGACACTCTGGGCTTCATTCCCAAACAAATTGACTACAAGAAACCCTAATCTCAGAGTACCAAAAACCATTACTGGCCTCACACTATCTATGCACTGTGTGTTTGCTTCTCAATAATTTAATGATTTGTTTAACAATTTAATAGAATTATTATTATATAATAATATTATAATAATATTTAATCATTATGAGCAACATATATTTCATACAGTCTAGTCTAGGTTTTACTTAGAAGGCAATGAAACCATCTTTGGATGTCTTTGGTTCAGGGGACTTAGACTCCAACCACTGACATAGATTTCTTGCTGCCAAAATGTAAAGGCTGGTATTTGAAGAGTTAATCACTTCTTTGGTTTGACACACCCTACTAGCCATGACAAAGGTGGAGGTAAGGATGTACTGATCAATTGAATTAATACTTTATCCTTGCTCTCTATCTTTTCCATGTTATTTTTAAGTAAACTTCATTTTGTTGAATGTTATTTGTCTCATCTTGTTCCACTCCCCACCCTGAATCACTGGACCAACCTAAGGCCTGACCCAAAATATTTAGCCTAGTGAGTAGATTTGAGTCTGACTGACTGTATGGTTGACTTCAGGAACTATCTGAGAAGAGTAATGTAGAAAAACAGGAGACTGAGGACAGTGATTAGATGCCATAATTCAGGCACTGGACACCCTGTAATCACTATGCTTATGGTCATATTTCTACCTGATGTTCTGGCTACATAAAAGTTTTCACAATGGGATAGGGAAGGTTGACAACTAAACTAGGGGGATTAGAAAATAAATTATCACTCAGCAAAATATTCCTTTCCAATAGAGATAGCCTGGGGTAGTTGGCAAAAGAATAGAATTAGAGTTCAAAGGCTTGATCTAGGGAAGTCCTTAAACCTCTCCATACTACCATGCAACTCTCTAAAACTATAAATTAGGGCACCACCACTCTTCTAGTTGCCTAGATTCAGAACTTTGGGATCTTCCTTTTACTCCTCATTCTCCCTCACCTGTAGAGAGCCAGCTCTGCATCAACAGGAATCTGAATGGCTCTGATGGTGTCAGCAATAAGAACAAAGCGGAAACTGGGAAGCATCAGTCTAACACGTTAGCTCATGACTGTTCCAACAGCCCCCGGACTTGTGTTTTATTTTATACATGTTTTCCAAGAACAGCTTTTTCTACAAAGTACATTTGAAATCAAAGCCGTATAGAAACTCAAGATTATGAGAATTACATAAGAGTTGGCATATAACGCACAATTTTTTTTCTCATGTAGATTATATATAAAAGCCTTCCCATACTTCAAAAGGTATGTTAAAGAATGAGCCTCTAAGATTGTGGGGTAAGTTCGGCATGGGAAAGTACTAAAGTGAGAGTGGAATTTGCTTGGACCTTCCATGCCATGTCCTTGAGACATTTGAAACAGAGAGAAAAAGATAAAAGCAACTTCTGCTATTTTCTGCTAAGACTATTAACTCATTAAATGCTGCTTTACTATAGAGTGATTAGGGGACTTCTATAGGACTTGAGGCTATCCTAAAAATCTAGATTATAATACTTTCAATAATAAAAAGTGTTGATCAGAAGGGAGTCAACACAGAGGGGTCCGATTGGGTAATCCATCCATCCTGTGGCCTGAATCAAAACAGGGTCTTGTCATCTGCATTGATCTTAATGGGACCCTGATAAAGACCCTATTTCTCTGAGGGGCTCTCAGCACTCACCAACTATGTTTGATTACTTGTCATGTCTTGCTTATTTCCACCTAATATTTCTTATATTCTGCTCCTTTCTACTCACACAACCACTTCACTGATTCAGACCTTCATCACTTCTTGATTTGTCTATTGCAGTAGGTCTCCCTGAATTATCTTAACCCTCCAATCCATTGCCTATACAGTTGCCAAAGTGATATTTTTAAAGCATAGTTCTGATTATGTTGCTTCTCTGCTCAAAAAGACCCAGTAGTATCCTGTTGTTTTCTAGAATAAATTATATTCTCTTTGATTTGGCATTTAAGGCCCTTTACCATCAGGCTCCAACCTACTTTTCCAGACAAATTATACTTTCCTCCCCTTCATGTATTCAGCCTTCCACACAAACAGTCCTACTATTGGTCCTAAGAGATAATATTCCATCTACATCTTTTCATGTTCCATCTCCAAAGCCTCAAAGGCATTCCCCTCCTCACCTCTTAGAATTCATTGCTTCTTTAAAAGTTCAATTTAAGCATTGTAATCTACATGAGGCCATTCTTGATTTCCTCCAATTTCTATTGCAATCTCATATTCCTTTTTCAGGGCCAACCTTGGTCAAGAAAATTATACAATTTTCCCCTAAAAGGAAGAAAGTAGTATCTGAAATCTATAGGCCAATGAATTTTACTATTATTCCTGAAAAAAAGACTACCAGATACTTATTTTAAAAGCACTGTTTCTGAGGATTTACAAAGGGGAACTGCCCACTAAAGGCCTGTATGGTTTCATAAAGAACACCTCAGCTAAAAAGAAACCGCTTTTTATGAGAACTAAATGGACGGATTGTAGTACATTGTATATAATCTCTGAAAGTTACCTTTTTCCCCTTAACTGTTTTTTTCTTAATTACAAAGGAGTGCTTGTGTTAGGAGATGGTATATGGAGAAATATTTATTGAATAAAAACAAAAGATCAAGAAAAAAAATTTAAAAAGAGAGACAGACAGAGAGAAGGAAGGAAGGAAGGAAGGAAGAGAAATCTTTGGTGGGGATACACTGATCATAGTTATTGAATGAAATTATCTACATTGTCATAAGAAATTATGTATGATTTCAACATATGCATGGGAGAAAAGCATTTAAGATTAAAAGTAAAGCGATGCCAAATCAAATGCTTTTTTACAACAAACAATAAACACAGTAGGATCTTTTCCTCTTTGCCCCTTTCAGGCAACTAGTGTGAATGTAAAGATGTGATCTGATGTGGAATCCCTGGTGAATCTTAGAAGTATGCAGTCATCTTTCATATTGAAATCAATTTCCCTGGATTCCATACTAACAGAAGTATTATTAAAGTCAATGATTGAGATGCAGTTTATCCAGAGAAAATTGGTTATCTGAGAGATGATTCTTACATTCAAGTTCAATGTCATTATAATGTTTGGTGTAATAGTTCCTCGCAAATATTTATATAACAAGTATAGAGATGTGGCTGAGTACATGAAAATATCTCTACACTCCTATCTGGCAAGAAAGTGAATAATAAGAACCAAAAAGTTAAGGCAAAATCAATTGTTTTCCATAGGAAAAGTAATCTCTAATAGCATGAAATTTCAGACAAAATTAACTAAAACTTTGAGAAACTTTTCCTTTGGTCATTGGAAATCTTGTTGAAGGCTCTAATGTGGAGTCCTTTACCATGTCAAATCTTACACCTCCAGAATGTCACAGATGAAGAGCTGGTAACATGTAATGAGCAGGATGTAAAGATTACTCAGACAGCTGCACTCCATAATGAAGCTCCTTTAAGGAAGGACTCAAGCTAGAGTCCAGCATCTGCAGTCTAGCTTCATAGACAGCTGTCCTGTGATGTCAGTAGTAGAGTAGTTTGTCACTTATCTGAGCAGAATAACAACAAGCAAAAAATGTGTTTTACCTTTGGGATACTAAAGGAGATAAATGGGTATCAGAATGAATGTGGCACTTAAAAAATATAACTCATATTTTGGACATATGAGTGTAGCCATTTGAGAACACAATTACATCCTCCTTGAATTTCAAAATTTGCTGCAGTCACAACAATATTCAGTGAAGACTCAAGCTTGCTGTCATTCACATTCCTTTTTATTTAAATTATAATAAAGTTATATTTCAAATATCTAAAAAAGAAAAAAGTAAAAAAGTAGGCATTTTTCCTATCACTTTTTTTGGTAAAAAGGTCTGTGATTTTTTTAAACTAAAACTTTGTGTATTTTTAAGAAGAAAAAGTTTAATTAATTTTCAAAATGTGTTCTCAGGATCATGAACAATTATTTCTAAATGAATACGCTGAGCTGGGAGAAATGGAAAGAAAGAATAAATATAGTTAATCTAAAACTCCTTGACAGAGCATACTGTAGATTTAGCTTGGGGGTTTTAAAAACTTTTTAACCAAAATTTTATTAATACTGTTTTTAAAGTGCCAAATGTTACAGTTACGGATAAATCTCCAAATCCCAATAACTAGTTACTTGATGGAATAATTCATCTCGAAAACACCTGTTTTTTAATTAGTTCCTCTAGGTTCCTGCTTGATTTTTTCATGGCTGTCCTAACATTATAGATAGCAACAGACAACAAAATTTAGTGAAATAGAACATTAGCTAAGCATTTCAAAATCCTCATATTAGGCTCTTAAAACATAAAATACTGAATTTATAGTTTTGTTAATATTCTCCAATCTGCCTTGATTGTGTTCAGTCTAGTTTTACAAGTTATTAGGAAAACCCAGGAAATTGTGTGGTCAGTTAATGAGTAGACATTCTTATATGCTTAAGATTTTTATCTCCCCCAAAATAACCGTCGATTTTCTAGCCACTACCAACCATGCAGCAGATGAACTTTGTAAGATAAAGTGTGTACAAAGTACTGCTGAAGTTTCCAAAACTGCCTATTTCCATTCTATCTTCCTTTGTTGAACTTATACATTTTTTAAAAGGTGAAGCCTTTCATTTTTAGATGATATTGAGAAGTTGGAACTTACCAGTACAGATTCAGTTGGGTGGGGTTCACTTACCACCCACTAACATCAAAACAAGGCCTTAGTTGTTTCAAATGATCGGCACCTCCAGGAGTCTAATTTTTAGATAAAATTTCTTTGACTTCCAAAAAAAAAAAAGTTAGACAAACTAATGATGTTACTTATTTAGAGTTTCTGCAGTTGGACTAACCACAAAGTACTCAAGGAAAGCTAAAATCTTCCTTTCTTTATTCTCTGCTTTGGCCAGGGATTTCTAACTAATCCCAGACATGGCCATAGCTGAATAGTCTTCAGATAGTCTCCTTTTAATCAATTCAAAAAAGTCATCATAAATTGACCAACCTTCTCTCTCCAGAGATTCATCTATATAAAAATAAAAGATGCACATGAGTATCCTTCTCCTGTATGTTAACCCCATCGCCCTTAGTCCCCCATTACCCATCCTTTATGCTGCCTATCTTGGAAAAACTCTAATTAAAATATATGAAGTGGTTGTTCTCGGAAAATTCCACTTTTCTCCCTAATATAAGTAATATAAGTGCCCTTTTGCTGATTATCCCTATGAGAACTGTTCCCTATTAATTTTAGTGAATTGTTCAGAAAAAAAAAATTGTTGGTACTTTATGGTTGGAACCCATGGTATGACAATTGTTTAACTTGCTCTAAACAAAGTAGATATATTCTTACCTTTCTGTCATGACCCTTTCACCCAGAAAATCCCCAGCTGGGTCTTCACATTCCTTTATAAAGGAAATCTTTGTGTAATTTGTGGTTTATACTAAGTATTTTATTATTGGCATATATGGCCTTGGTCAAATTTTGGATTTATTTGGAAATAACTGAATCACTCTGAAAATCTTGCTCCTCTGGAACTCTTTATGTTTAGAGATCTTTGTGAGAAGAGAAGTGAAAGCAGGAAGGGAAGGGATATGACTGAAATCCACTCATTCACTGATGGTCAGAAGGGGGATCATATGCCAGCCACTGAAGGAAATCCAAAAGCTGCAGGTAATAAAACTTAGAAAGGAGGAATTCACCTCAACAAAACTGGAACAAGGAAAGATTTGAAGGATAAGGTCACGCCATGGAGAAATATTTCATTTTCTGTGAAATTAGGATATGAAAGTGGGATTATATAAGTGAGGGGTGGTGGGCAAAACTAAAATTGTATCTTGGAAAAATAATAATGATCATATTTTAGATTTAATACCTGCTGAAATATGATTTACAAAGTGAATACACATATATTCTTGTTAAGACAGATTTTTTCGATATTTTACAAAGAATAAATTGACTCAGATAAGGTAAATGATTTTCCCAAAGTCATACAACTAGAAAGTGGCAAAGCTGAGATTCAAACCCAAATCCTCTGATTTCAAATCCTTTGGCTCCATTTTATCACATCAAATCTTCCACCACTACTCATAAACACATGCCTGAGCACAATGTTCATGCTCACATTATTCATGACAAAGAGGAACAGATTCTGCCCATTAAGTACAACTTCCACCTAAGCAAAATATGAAACCCTGACCAAGTGGTACATATAAGAAGATATGCACCTCAGGATTTATCAGCTATGTGGCATGGATATTACTAATGGTAACTGAAATCATGTTTTATTTATACCATAGCGAAATTGGAGCTAGAATGCCTGAACTTGAGTTACAAATCTACCAATGTCTTTCTTTGTAACCTTGGGCAAATTACATCATCTTCCTGAGCTTTGGTTTCCTCACCTATAAAACATAATAGGAATTATTGCATTATTTATCGAACATAGTTGTGAAAATACCTTTTAAACCATAAAATATTATATCAGGTATTAGTATTATATTGTTATTACCATCATCTTTATTGAAAGGACAATGCCAGTTTCCACTCATTACTATTTTCTTTTTTCCTTCTTTTTTTTTACTTTTCCTTCCACTTACTTATAACTCCTTACTCACTTCCTTTTTCCCTCTCTTTGTTCCTTTTCCCTATCTATTCCCAAGACCACCTATTAGTACTATAGATATTGCATAAGAGAATATTCTGAGCTAAAAATGCTGCTTACCTTTGGACTAGATACATAAAGTCATCCATTCAACAAACATTTATTAGATATTTACTATGTGCCAAGCATCATACAAAAAGTAAACTCTGGAAATGCAGAAAAAAGTTTAAAACAGTTGGGGCGGGGGGGTAGTGGGACAGGGGAATTAGAAGCTCCATGGATAAAGTGCCAGGCCCAAAGATGGGAGATCCTGGGTTCAACTCTGACCTTAGATTCTTCCTAGCTCTCACTTAATCACAATTGCCTATAGACCTTACTACTTTTATCCCTTGAAACTAATATCTAATATCAATTCTAAGACAAAAGATGAGGGTCTTTTAAAAAGATGGTCCCTTGTCTTACATTCACATTCTAATGGAGAAGACAACATTTTGATAGATACACACAAGATATTTAAAGGAAAGTGATCTCAGAGGGAAAGGCACTAGCATCTAGGAAAAAAACTGGGAAGAGACTCACATAGAAGGAGAGACTTGAGCTGAGTTGTAAAGGAAGCCAGAGAAACTATAAAATGAAAGTGATGAGTATCCTAGAAATTGGGAACAATCAGTCCAAAGACATAGAGCTAGGAAAAATTGTCATGTGCAAAGGAAAGTAAGTAGGTCAGTGTCACTGGATTATAATATACATGAGAGGTAAGTAAAGTAAAAGAAGAATGAAAAAGTAAGATCTACAATTTGTTAATTCTTCTTAAGATCTTCTTAAGACATTGAATGATCATAAGCTCATAGATTTAGAATTAACAGGGAACTTACAGACCAAATAAGCCCAACCTCATCATTTTTGCAGTTGAAGAAACTGGTATGCAAAGAGTGACTTGTCCAAATTCACACAGAGTAAGTCAAAGAACAAATATTTTAATCCAAGTCCTCTGTCTCCAAATTCAATGTTCTTCCCTCTTACTCCATCCAAAATATGTGAGGAGTCAGAGCCAAGATGGTGGCTTAGTAGCAGCAAAAGCTGAAAGTGGACCTTCCTGGTTAAGATGGTGGCAGAGTAAAAAGCAGCGCTTAACCTCTCCTAACCTAAACATACAGGAATCCTCAAGGGGACATAAAAACTAATCCAGACGAACGGAGGGACCCCACAACAGGGCGCAGTGTGGAAGGTACATGGAATCAGGGCATTTCCATGCTATAAAGGGGTGAAATAGCTCTCACTAAATCACGGCCTGAGCAATCCGCCCCACACACACCACACCACCTACAATGCCAAAGCCAACTCAAGAGAAATAGAGCAAGTTTGGGGCACCAATTAAGTCATTGGCAGCTGCAGGGCCTGGTCCTGAGAGCAGCAAGACTTAGGATCCCAAAAGGCTAAAGAATGCACCCAGACTTTGAGCGTGGACACAGAGCGCAGGCGCACACAAACGCGCATGAGCAAAGGTTCTGAAACAATGAGTGGGGAACCAGTGCAGACGGGTATATGACTGTGGAAGCAGCACCCTGAGACTTGTAAAGGAACCTCTGGCAGAGGATCAAGCAAGGGGGTTCACAAGGGGGCTTGACCTTGAGAAAAACCAGACCTGAGTCAGCGTGAGGATAAACCTGAGAACGGGTTGGGCTAACAATGGTAACCCAGAATCAGGAAGGCCAAAAGAGAAAGATTAACAACAACAAGAAGAAATCTTTAACACTCGACAACTTTTACACAGAGAAAATCCAGACAACCAAGCAAACAGAAGAGGAGAACAAACAAGCATCTGCACCCTCCCAAAATAATGAAAACTGGTCACAAGCTCTTGAAGAGTTCAAATATGAGATGACGAAAAAGTTGGAAAAGATTTGGCTAGAGAAATGGGAAATAGCTCAAAAGGAAATCAGGCAAGAAAATAATAGTTTAAAAGACAGAATTTTGCAATTGGAAAGTGAGGCTAAGAAATCAAATGAACTGATAAGCAAATTGAACATCAGAAATGACCAGATTGAAAAGGAAAACCAAAAGATCATAGCCAAAAACCAAAAGATTATAGCTGAAAACTAGTCCCTAAAGGCTAGAATTGAGCAATTAGAAGCTAATGATCTCTCAAGATAACAAGAACAAATAAAACAAAGTCAAAGGACAGATAAAATAGAAGGAAACATGAAATATCTCAATGAGAAAGTGACAGACCAAGAAAACCGGTTTAGAAGAGACAAAAACCAGAAATTAATAGAAACTTGGACTCCATACTAAAAGAAATTATTCAGCAAAATTGTCCTGAAGTTCTACAACAAGAGGGCAATATAGACATTGAAGGGATCCATAGATCACCCTCTACACTACACCCAGAAAAGGCAACGCCAAGGAATATAATAGCCAAATTCAAGAGCTTTCAAATAAAAGAAAAAATCTTACAAGAAGCCAAAAAGAGACAATTTAAATATCAAGGAGCACCAATCAGGATCACACAGGATCTGGCACCCTCCATGCTAAAAGACCGCAAGGCTTGGAATATGATATCCAGTAAGGCAAGAGAGCTGGGCCTTCAACCACGGATCAACTACCCATCAAAACTGACTATATTCTTCCAGAGGAAAGCATGGGCATTCAACAAAATTGAAGATCTCCAAGTATTTGCACAGAAAAGACAGGACTAAATGGAAAGTTTGATACCCAACTACAAAATTCAAGAGAAACATGAAAAGGTAAATAAGAAACAGAGGGGAAAGAAAGAAAACTCATAATTTTTAAATTTTTCTTTTTAAGGGCCTCAGTAAGATCTAATTATCTGTATTCCTATGTGGAGAAATGCTATGTATAATTCTCTGTAGTGAATTCTATCCACTATTATAGTATTCACTATTATAGTAATCAGAAGAATAATTCACAGGGAGAGGGAAGAATACTAAATGGTCTAAGATGATATGGGGGGGAGGAACAGAGGGGTGAATAGTAGGGGACACCAAGAGAAACTTGAGAGAATGAGAAAAATAGGATATTCTATTACACACAAAGAGGGCATGGGAAGGGGAGGGGACAAATACTATTATAAGAAGGAGAGGAAGAGAGCATTAAGAGGTAATATTTAAACCTTACTCTCAGTGTAATCAACCCAGATAGGGAAGAGTAGCTATATTATCCATTGGGATATAAAACTCTATCTAACCCTACTGAGAAAGTCAGAAGGGATAAATCAAGGGAAACAGGGGAGTGGGGAGGTCAAAAAAGGGAGGGGAGAAGAAGGGGGAGGGAATTTATTAGGCCTTTAAAAATAAAAAGAGGGGAATAATAAGAGAGGGGGTAGAAATGGAAGTTAATCAAGGGAGGGGATAAGGGATACCTGCTTAAAGCAAATCACTGGTTTAAAAGGAAATAGTTTAAGAAGAAGAGGCAGGAATAGGGGAGGATACGAAAATGTCAGCAAATGCACAACTGATAATTATAACTCTGAACGTGAATAGGATGAACTCATTCATAAAATGGAAGCAAATAGCAGAGTGGATTAGAAAACAAAACCCTACCATATGTTGTCTACAAGAAACACATATGAGTGGGGGCAGCTGGGTAGCTCAGTGGATTGAGAGCCAGGCCGAGAGACAGGAGGTCCTAGGTTCAAATCTGGCCTCAGACACTTCCCAGCTGTGTGACCCTGGGCAAGTCACTTGAAACCCATTGCCTACCCTTACCACTCTTCTGCCTTGGAGCCAATACACAGTATTGACTCCAAGACGGAAAGTAAGGGTTTAAATAAAAAAAAAAAAAGAAACACATATGAGGCAGGTGGACATACACAAGTTTAAGGTTAAGGGCTTGAGCAAAATCTTTTGGGCATCAAATGAGAAAAAGAAGGCAGGAGTGACAATTGTGATTTCTGACAAAGACAAAGTAAAAATAGATATGATTAAAAAAGACAGGGAAGGTCATTACATCCTGATTAAAGGCAGTATAAACAATGAGGAAATAACACTGCTCAATATGTACGCACCAAGTGGCATAGCATCCAAATTCATAAAGGAGAAACTGGCAGAGCTCAAGAAGGAAATAGATAGTAAAACTATAATAGTGGGAGATCTAAATATTCCTCTTTCAGATCTAGATAAATCAAATCAAAAAATAAATAAGAAAGAGGTAAGAGAGGTGAATGAAGTCCTAGAAAAATTAGATTTAACTGATATGTGGAGAAAAATAAATAGGGAAAAAAGGAATATACCTTCTTTTCAGCTGCACATGGTACATTCACAAAGATTGACGATGTAATAGAGCATAGAAATATTGCAAACAAATGCAAAAGAGCAGAAATAATAAATGTAACCTTCTCTGATCACAATGCAATAAAAATAATAATTAGTAAGGGCACCTGGACAGGCAAATCAAAAACTAATTGGAAATTAAATAATATGATTTTCCAAAACCAATTAGTCAAAGAAGAAATCATAGAAACAATCAACAATTTCATTGAAGAGAATGACAATCATGAGATATCCTACCAAACTCTGTGGGATGCAGACAAGGCAGTACTCAGGGGGAAATTTATATCCTTGAGTGCATATATAAATAAATTAAGGAGGGCAGAGATTAATGAATTGGGCATGCAACTCAAAAAATCAGAAAGTGAGCAAATTAAAATTCCCCAGATGAAAACTAAATTAGAAATACTAAAAATCAAGGGAGAAATTAATAAAATCAAAAGTAAAAGAACTATTGAATTAATAAATAAGACTAGAAGCTGGTATTTTGGAAAAACAGATAAAATAGACAAAGTACTGGACAATCTAATAAAAAAAGGAAAGAAGAAAATCAAATTGACAGTATCAAAGATGAAAAGGGAGACCTCACCTCTAATGAAGGAGAAATTAAGGCAATCATTAAAAACTATTTCACCCAATTATATGACAATAAATATAACAATTTAGGAGATATGGATGAATATTTACAAAAATATAAATTGCCTAGATTAACAGCAGAAGAAATAGAATACCTAAATGATCCCATATCAGAAAAAGAAATTGAACAAGCCATCAAAGAACTCCCTAAGAAAAAATCTCCAGGGCCTGATGGATTCACAAGTGAATTCTATCAGACATTCAAAGAGCAACTAATCCCAATACTATACAAATTATTTGATATGATAAGCAAAGAAGGATTCCTAACAAATTCCTTTTATGACACAAATATGGTACTGATTCGAAAGCAGGGAGATCAAAAACAGAGAAAGAAAACTACAGACCAATCTCCCTAATGAACATAGATACAAAAATCTTAAATAGAATATTAGCAAAGAGACTCCAGCAAGTAATTAAGATCATCCACCATGATCAGGTGGGATTTATACCAGGAATGCAAGGATCGTTCAACATTAGGAAAACCATCCACATAATTGACCATATCAACAGTCTAACAAACAAAAACCACATGATTATCACAATAGATGCTGAAAAAGCCTTTGACAAAATACAGCACCCATTCCTATTGAAAACACTGAAAAGTATAGGAATAGAAGGGACCTTTCCTAAAAAATAATAAACAGTATACACCTAAAACCATCAACAAGCATCATATGCAATAGGAATAAATTAGAAGCCTTTCCAATAAGATCAAGAGTGAAACAAGGATGCCCATTATCTCCTCTATTATTTAAAATTGTACTAGAAACACTAGCAGTTGCAATTAGAGAAGAAAAAGAAATTGAAGGTATCAAAATAGGTAATGAGGAAACTAAGCTATCACTCTTTGCAGATGATATGATGGTCTACTTAAAAAATCCTAGTAAATCAACTAAGAAGCTGGTAGAAATAATCAACAACTTTAGCAAAGTTGCAGGATACAAAATAAATGCACATAAATCATCAGCATTTCTATACATTTCCAACACTTTAGAGCAGCAAGAGGTAGAAGGAGAAACACCATTTAAAATCACCCTAGACAATATAAAATACTTAGGAATATATCTACCAAAACAAACACAGCAATTATACGAAAACAACTACAAAACACCTTCCAAACAAATAAAACTGAATCTAAACAATTGGAAAAACATTGATTGCTCATGGGTAGGATGAGCTAACATAATAAAAATGACCATTCTACCCAAATTAATTTACCTATTTAGCGACAAACCTATCAAACTACCAAAAAACTTCTTTAATGAATTAGAAAAAACTATAACGAATTTCATTTGGAATAACAAGAGATCAAGAATATCAAGGAAAATAATGAAAAAATGTGAAGGAAGGGGGTCTAGCAGTACCAAATATTAAGCTATACTATAAAGCAGCAGTCATCAAAACAATATGGCACTGGCTAAGAGACAGAAGGGAGGATCAATGGAATAGACTTGGGGTAAATGACATCAGCAAGACAGTGTATGATAAACCCAAAGAGCCCAACTTTTGGGACATGAATCCACTATTTGACAAAAACTGCTGGGAAATTTGGAAAACAATATG
>NC_058133.1:219788466-219796424 GCF_016433145.1 Gracilinanus agilis
TACAATGACACAGGACAGCTCTGAGGGATGTATGGAAAGGAACGCTACCCACATTCAGAGGAAGGACTGCAGGAGAGGAAACATAAAAGAAAAACAACTGCTTGAACGCATGGGTTGAGGTGGACATGATTGGGGATGTAGACTCGAAACCACCATACCAATGCAACTAACAACAATTTGGAAATAGGTTTTGATCAAGGACACATGATAAAACTAGTGGAAATGTCCGTTGGCTATGGGGGGGGGTGTGCAGGGGGTGAAGGGGAAAGTAGGAGCATGAATCATGTAACTATGTTAAAAACGAATATTAATAAAAGTTTAAAAAAAGTAAAAGCTGAAAGTGCTCTGAGAATTAACCCAAACCAATCTTAAAATAGTACCTCAAAAGGACAAGAAGGACAAGAGTCACAAAATCAAAAACAAGACAGTGTGAGGAGGCTCTATTGTGTAAAATCACTTGAAAGGTAGGCAGAGAGAGTTGGTTTTCTTGGGATAAGGGAGAACCAAAAGAAAACTTCATATAGAGGCATACTGGCTGACCACTCACTTACCTACTGCTCCAAGTTCCAAGACTTGGTGTAGGTCAACTCTGAGATCCTGGAATCCTGCCTAAACCAACAACAGAGTATTCCACACTCGCCCCCTTGAAGTCACAAGCACCAAGTCCACAGTGAGGCTCTGAAGTCCATGGAGCTTGGTAATTTCAAGCTGCCCTGAGGGGAAGTCTCTAGCCCCAAGGCAAAAATAGCTCCCAGGGCTCTAAGTTCTACAAATCATTAGCAAAGGAGCCAGAATTAGCAGTTTTTTGAACTCCCAGTCCACAGACCAAAGAAAAAGGCCAGAAAAATGAGAAAATGACAAAAGAAGCACTTAACCATGGAAAATTTCTATGGAGACAAAGAGCAAGGCACAGATTCAATAGCAGATGGTGAGATCCAAGCAACCATATGCAAAAATTCAAAGAAAAATGGGAATTTGTCTCAGGTATTGGAAGAACTCAAAAAGGAATTCAAAAATCAAATAAGTGGGGTGGAAGAAAAATGGGAAAAAGAAATGAAAGTAATGTAAAAAGAAATTAACAGCTTAAATAGTAAAATTGGTCAATTGGAAAAAGAGGTACAAGTAATCCAGCAAAGAAAAGAGTATCTTAAAAGCCAGAATTGGCCTACTGGAAAAAGATATAAAAAATACAAAGAAAAAAAGAGTCCCATGGAAAATAGAATTGACCAACTAGAAAAAGAAGCAAAAAAATTCAATGAAAAAAGAGTTCCATGAAAAGTAAAATGGACCAAATGGAAAAGGAGGATCAAAAAGTCAAAGAAGAAAATTATTCTTTAAAAATTAGAATTCAACAAGGAGAAGCTAATGATTTCATGAGACATCAAGAAACAATAAAACAAAATCAAAAGGGGCAGCTGGGTAGCTCAGTGGAGTGAGAGTCAGGCCTAGAGACAGGAGGTCCTAGGTTCAAACTCGGCCTCAGCCACTTCCCAGCTGTGTGACCCTGGGCAAGTCACTTGACCCCCATTGCCCACCCTTACCAATCTTCCACCTATGAGACAATACACCGAAGTACAAGGGTTAAAAAAAATCAAAAGAACAAAAAACATATAAGGAAATATGAAATATCTTGTTGAAAAAAACAACTGACCTAGAAAATAGATCTAGGATGGACAATCTAAGAATTATTGGACTACCTTAAAGTTGTGATTTTTTTTAAAAAATAGGCTTGACATCATATTATAATAAATTATTGAAGAAAATTGCCCTTATGTTCTTGAACAAGAGGGTTATATAGACATTGAAAGAATCCATATGTCACCTCCTGCAATAAATTCCCAATGACAACTCCCAGAAATGTCATAGCCAAGTTCAAGAACTCCCAGGCCCAGGAGAAAATACTGCAAACAGCCAGAAAGAAACTATCTGGTGTCATTCAGGATGATACTGGATCTGGCAGCTTCAACATTAAAGGTTTGGAAGGCTTTGAATATGATATTCTGGAAAGCAAGAGAACCGAGTTTACAACCAAGAATCACCTACTCATCAAAAATGACTATCTATTCTTTCAGGGAAAAATATGGTCATTTAATAAAATAGAAGATTTCCAAGCATTACTGAAAGAAAGACCAGACTTAAAAAAGAAAGTTTGATTTTCAAAAAGAAAATTCAAGAGAAGCATAAAAAGCTAAATAAGAAAGATAAAAAAATTAAGGGATTCCATAGGACTGAATTGTTTATATTCCTACATGAAAAGATGATATGTGTAACTCTAAAAATTTTTATCATTATCATATTAGTTAGAAGAAGTATACATAGAGAGAGGAGTAAGTGTATAGACAGCATAGTAGTAAGCTGTATAGGATGAAATGCAAAAAAAAAATAAAGGGGTGAAAAAGAGGATTGCACTGAGAGAAATGGGAAGAGAGATAAAAATAGGGAAAATTATAACACATAAAGAGGCATGGAGGCAGGACTATTACAGTGGAGGAGAGGATGAGGGTGGTGATGTACAATACTTAAACCTTACTCTCATTGGAATTGGCTCAGAGAGGGAATAAAGCCAAATTCCTTGGGGTATAGAATTATATCTTATCCTATAAAGAAGGAAAAGAGGAATAAGAAAGGGGGTGATGGGGAGGGGAGTAATGTAAAGGAGGGGGGAGTTGGGATGATTAAAAGACCCTATGAAGAAGTAGGAGAGGAATAAAAAGATTGGTGTTGGGAAGGAGAGCAATACAAGTTTATCTTAAATTTCTTTTTAATATTTCATTTAAGGGAATCAAAACAGTTTCTACATGATAATTGGTAAAATGTATGTACCTTCCCTGTTTTGCTGAGGAATAGTGTTGTTATTCAGTCATTTCAGTCATGTCTGACTCTTATGACCCCATTTGGGGTTTTCTTGGCAAAGAACCTAGATTGGTTTGCCATTTCCTTTCCCAGTTCATTTTACAAATGAGAAAATTGAGGCAAACAAAGTTAAGTAACTTGCCTAAGGTTACATAGGAAGTGTCTGAGGCCATTTATAAACTCAGGAATATAAGTTTTCCTGATTTCAGGTATGGCACTGTGCCACCTTGCTGCCCCTAAAGCCTATGAAGAGTGTGAATTTGTATTTATTGGAGAACTGACATGACAACCTCATGGTAGAGTGAAACACACTTTACAAACTACATTTGTCCATATTCTGTAGTCTTATTTCACATCTTTTCAGCTCCCATCTATTTGGTTAAGTGGAGCTACACATGAATAAGAACAAGAAAATCCTTGGTATCCTAAGGGTTTTGTTTTTCAAAATGGTAATAGAAGCATTTTAATAACTAAAAACTATGACTCCATTATTCCTCATTTTACAGATGACGAACTGAGGACCAGGGAAATTAAGTGAGTTACCCAAGTACCCAAAAGTAGTAAACATCAGAGGTAGGATTTTAATTGGGGTCCTCTGATGCCAGAATCAAGGCATATGAACTTACCAACCTTCTGGGTCTCTAAGGTGAAAAAGTCAGTGAGCCCCTGGAGTAGTGTATCAGACTGTCTTGTCTGATATTAATCTTTAGGGCCATAAACTACTTACTCAGCTCCTGATTCTCTTTGGAGATCATTACCAACTTCCCACATTTGTGGCCATCCTAAGCTTCCAAGCAGTGTTTCTAAATCTGTGCCTCACTTCAAAATGTCTGTTGAAGAAAATTATTTGAGCTCTACTAATTCAATTCAATAAATATTTATCAAGTATTTACTATATGTTAAGGACAGTGCTAAATTAGGCACAGAGCTACAAACATGAAAAATAATATAATCTCTGCCCTAAAGGAATTTACAACAGTCTTTCTTCTGGTCATCTGCTAGAGCTTCCTCCCTCATTCTGATCAAAGCAAAGGAGCTAATAACTTCTTGACTTCCCTTGTGATAATTTCATCCTTCAATATGGCAAGGACCCAAATGGAAGAAAAATGTATCCTAGATATAATTGTCACTGGTAGTAACTGGTTACTGGTGTAGGGTGAAAATGATGGGAACTGTGGGAGGAAATGACCACTCCATTCCCAGAACTGGGGATAAAGAAGATGAAATCTAGGAACACCCTATCTAAACTTGGGGAAAGCATATTTCAGAGAGTTGAGAGGAAATATAGGAAAGATCCCATGGAATAAAATGCTACAGTAGGTGTCAGCCTAGGAAAGATTGAGAGAAGCTCAAGATTTAAATTCTCAAAACACAAAGAGAAATAATTTCATGAGAGAAGGAAATGTGACATTTGCATGATGAGATTGATATGGCTACATAGAGAATTCACTTAACAGATTTTAAAAGAAATGTTCAGAAGATAGAAGCAAGACTAGACAACATAAAATTAATATGAGCATGGCATGGTCCTAGAAAAATGGAGTCAGGAATATTAAAGTTTAGACTGAACTGAAGTTGTTAAGGGAAGCTAAAGAAAACAAAAAAGATTTTTTTCTAGCTATATTGAGAAAAAAGAAAAGATCAAAGAAGAGATATGACTTTTGGTAGGTGGATAGAAAGATGATAATTGACAAAAGTAATAGACAAGATAATTTTGCTTGATTCTTAATTCTGGGAGCAGCTAGGTGGCTTAGTAGATAGAGAGCCATGCCTGAAGACAGGAAGTCCTGGGTTTAAATCTGGTCATAAAATACTAGTTCTGGTCCTACTTCGCCATCACTACGTAAACTTGAGCAAGTCACTTAATTTCTCTAGGTTTCAACTTCGTCTATAAAATTAAGGAACTGGTTTAGTAATCTCCAAGATCCTTTTTGGCATTCTACAGTCCTATATTTTTAAGTATCTGCCTCTCTTTATCTTTTAGTACTGGCTGTCTTCAAGAGCTAAAATAAAATCTGTTCTCTCTTCCACATGAATTTTCCTTCAAACATTTGGTAAATAAAATCATGTTCACTCAAAGTCTCTTTTCTAAAATTAACATTCCCAGTTTCTTTAGCCATTCTTCATATGACATGGTTTCCAGATGATTCACTAACTTAGTGATCTTCCTCTAGAAAGTATGTCTTCATTTTTGCTTTTGTATCATGGGTGCCAAGTACAATGTCTGATAAAATTTAATACATTTTTAATGATTAATTGACATAATCTGCCTTGTCAGAGTCCCTCAGAATGTGATTACAACTTACATGTGATTTGGCAAGGACTAAGTATAGGAGAGCCATTGTCTCCAAGGTCTGAATGAACACTTTATCTCTTTCTCTCTAAACCTTTCTCCTACCTCTTATCATGCACACCTAAAAAGAAGCCTGGTCTCAGCATCATGAGAAAAAAAAAAGACATACTCTCTATAGATCAAGTGGAATTTAGGAAACAGATTTTCATTACCACCTGCTGCAAGGTCACTGACTAGCTTGACAAATTGCCAATCACTTCAGGAAATGGTATCTCATTAGTGTAATTGAGGCTTTGGCAAGCCTGAAGTACTCAATTTCTAATTTTAGAAAGTGTTGGGAAATAGAATGGCAGCTGTTTAAGAGATATTGGTGTGTACTATTATATTTTGAAATCAAGAAAAGATTAGTTTGGTTGGAGTATCACTTACTTCTGAAAGATCAGATGTTTTATTAGGCCTAGAATACAATCCAACATAAAATTTGGGGCTGGGATATCGAAATATACTATTCAAACAGAATACAGGTAATTTTTGCTCTCATTTATTCATTTATCAAATAGTAATTGAGTGCCTTCTATGGGCAATGCTAATTTTGAGGGAGAATCTTCCCTTTACCCTCCTATATCTTATAGCATCCTAGTCCCCCAAGAACAATACTACTACTACTAACTGATGTGATACTTATGAAAACCCCTGCAGAAGGTCATTTGAATTTAACATTCTTTCCCTCACCTCAAATTCTCCCACTCCTAGAAAGAAAGATGCTTTACCATATTTGACCTGTTCTCCACTTTCAAACCCTGTGAAGTTTCCAATGGAAAAAGAGAGTTGATATTGGTCCTGCTTGGCTAAACTCAGTCAGGGACTGAGTTCCTGGTCTTCTGTGATATCAGATCCTCTTCAAAGGAAATTAATTCAAAGTTACTTTATAATTTAAAAAATCACAAAGATGTACATGTTTTCCTTAATGCCTTCTTCCTGCAATTGTCAGTCCAGATATAAGAATAGGACAAAGGTAAATAGATCTAAATAGCAACATGAGGCAATTAAGTTGAGGATCAATTACTATCTTCTGATGCCACTGAAATATACTAAGCACTTGAATGGTATAATGAAAAAATATATAGAGTTTATCTTCTCTAGACATTTTAAAGATAGGAGAGAGCCTCATCTTTATGATTTAGTTTACCTGTAGTGATCTCTAAAGATGTGGATTGGATGATCTCTCAAGATCCCTTTTAACCACAAGATTCTGAGCCAATCTGGCAATATTTTTTAAATTGATTAACTGAGGATACTCAATAACATTTCATTACATCAGAATTAAATGTTCTTCTCTCAAAAGAAGTACTATATACATGGCATATGAGAGGTATCATGAGTAAAGGAATTATTCTATAGAAATGCAAAGAATGGCATGGGACAAAAAATTGATCTCTTAGTCAATTGGATTTGACTCCCAATAGGGGAGATGTGGCCTCATGATCTCTTCTTAATTATATTCCTAAGAAAGAGAATAGATACAATGAATGTTGCAGGAGCTGAACCATTTATGCTGATATTGTAGAAACCAATAACAGCTGGCAAAGTGCCCAACAATTATTAAATTCTAGCAGTTACCAGAAAATCAAATCATGGCAACAAATAAATGTGATTTGTCTCCTAACAATAATGTGGTCCCTGGCTCATGGTTGGAGGGAGCCTACTTTCTACTTAGTTGCACAAGCTTTTTTATAGTACTATTGGGGTGTTATAGGGAAATTAAAGGATAGATATAGATTTAAGATAAAACAGAGAACTGACAGATTGGAGCAAGCCCTGGACTTGATGCATGGACATTCCATGATGGAATAAAGCCGGGGGTTTGAAAAAAAGTTTTCTTTGCTAAGCTGAGTGAAGGAGGGTGTGTTGTGTGGTCCAGCTTGCCTGAGATCTAAGGAGCTAAGAAGATTGGGAATTATAGATTTGAGAGAAGAGATCATAAAGCAATTAACTCAACCTAGGTATAGATAAGGTTCAAATCTACTGCTGGTGGACAGCTGATAGAAAAACCTTTACTCCCCTAGTGCTTTCTTTTGGACTTAACTGGCTGTACAAGGATTGATACTGTACAAGGAGCTTTTTGAAAGAATTGAGGCTGTACAAGGAGTATCTTGTAGCAGTGCAATGAGAACCCCAATATTTTTGCCCTCTCCAGTTTAGATAGAGCTGTCTGTGGCTTAGTAAAGTATTCCTTTAATGCTAGAAACCCTCTCACCCACTTTCCCAAAGCTACCAACAATAAAACCAGTTTATTTATACTTTCTGTATCTTCTCCAAGCCATCAAGATCCCACTATTGGAGTTATATTAACAACGTCCTGGTTGCTGTTAAGTGTATCACTGGCTGTTAGGTGTCAGTTTAACTGACAAACTGTCATTCCACATTCCTCACATCCCTGTTTGGTTTATTCTGTGTTAACCCGTCAGTCTTTTCCCTGGTGAGGTTTAGGAGTGTCCCCAGTTTATGTGATTCCCTGGCTGGCACCCAGTTTTTCCCTACCCCCCTACTTGTTTAGATTTGAACCTTATCTCTACCTAGGCTGAGTTAGTTGCTTGATGGTCTCTTCTCTCGAATCTTCTATAAATCCCAATCTTCACAGCTCCTTAGATCTCAGGCAAGCTGAACCACACAACACACCCTCCTTCACTCAGCTTGACCAAGAAAACTCTTCTTTTTTTTTCAAACCTCTGACTTCATTCCATCATGGAATGTCCATGCATCCAGTCCAGGGCTTGCTCCAAGCTGTCAGTTCTCTGTCTTACCATATATA
>NC_058133.1:219796493-219838038 GCF_016433145.1 Gracilinanus agilis
ATATATATATATATATATATATATATATATATATATATCTTCCCCCTAGTTACCCTATAACAGTTGGAACAATAAAGAACTCAGTGTTTATCCTTGTCTTTGTACTGGGTATGAGTACCCTATTTGTGGTTCTCTAATTAACTTCTGGTTCCTCCCTTTCTTTCTTGAAACAGATTGGAAGTTACCAACTGCTTTGGGAGCTATTCCTCCTCAACTGACCTCTTCAAATGCAAATTCCCAAAAGGGTGGAGGACAAAATTGGGAACTGCCTCCCCAATTAACAAACAATCTCAGAATACATGAGGTGAGTCTTGGAGACATTCACCATCATCACTAATCCTTTGCTGATGGAGAATTGACCAGCACTCTATCTTTAATCTAGAATCATTCATAAGTATTTGTACAAGGTGAGGTGTCTGTCACTTACTATAGTAGATAGATTTGAAAGAAATGAGGCAATTATTCTGTCCTAACTCATCCTAATGTCCATATAAGATGGGTAATATTCTGATCACATTCTGAAAGAAATCCCCAAATGAAAACTCCCAGGAATATTATAGCCAAATTCCTAGGGCCCCAAGTGAAAGGGAAAATACTATTTAAGTATCCAGGAAAAAAATTCAAATACCATGGAGATAGAGTCAGGATTACACAAGATTTAGTAGCCCCAGAATTAAAGGAAGAGAGGGCTTGGATATAATATTCTGGAAGGTAAAGGAGAAAGGATTATGACCATGAATAACCTACTCAGCAACACTGAATATAATCCTTGGGGGGGGGCGGGGGAGGGAGGATGGATATTTAGTGAAATAGAGGACTTTTAAACAATCTTCATAAAAAGACCAGAGATGAATACAAAATTTGATTTTTAAATACAAGACTCAAGAGAGTAAAAAGTAAGTAAAAAGGTAGGCACAAAAGAAGAGTCATAAGGGACTAGATAAAGTTAAATTATTTACATTCCTCATTTCTCCAATATTTAAGAAACTGAGTTAAATTTACAAAAAGAGTCATTCCCAACTAGTAAATAGTCAAAGGATATGTATAGATAGTTTTCAGAAAAATAAATAAAAGCTATTTATAGTCATATGAAAAGAATGCTCTAATTCATGATTTATTAGAGGAATGAAAACTAAAACAACTTTGAGATACCAACTCATGCCTATCAGATTGATTAACATGATAGAAAATAAATATGGGGGGGGCGGCAACTGGGTAGCTCAGTGGATTGAGAGCTAAGCCTAGAGACGGGAGGTCCTAGGTTCAGATCCAGCCTCAGACACTTCCCAGCTGTGTGACCCTGGGCAAGTCACTTGACCCCCATTGCCCACCCTTACTCTTCCACCAAGGAACCAATACACAGAAGTTAAGGGTTAAAAAAAAAAGAAAAAGAAAAAAAAGAAAATAAATATGGCAAATCTACAGGGTATGTGGGAATCTAGGAACAACGAGTCATTGATGGAATTGTGAATAAATCCAACCATTCTGGAGAACATTTTGGAACTATGCCCAAAAGGCTATAAAACTGTACTTGACAATACCACTACTAGGTATTTATATCAAAAAAGATCAAAGAAAAAAGGAAAGGACTTATATACAAACATTTTCTAGCAGCTTTTTTTTTGTGATGGCAAAGAATTGAAATTTAGGAAACACCCATCAATTAGATAATGGCTAAACAAGTAATGGTATATGATTGTGATGGAATACTATTGTGTTATAAGAAATGATAAAAGCAAATGGTTTCAGAAAAACCTGTGAAAGGGGCAGCTAGGTAGCTCAGTGGATTGAGAGCCAGGCCTAGAGACGGGAGGTCCTAGGTTCAAATCAGACCTCAGACACTTCCCAGCTGTGTGACCCTGGGCAAGTCACTTAACCCCCATTGCCTAGCCCTTACCACTCTTCTGCCTTGGAGCCAATACACTGTGTACTGACTCCAAGACGGAAGGTAAGGGTTTAAAAAAAAAAAACCTGTGAAGACTACTATGAACAGATGCAAAGTGAAGAGAGCAGAACCAGAAGATCATTGTACATAGTAATCAAATATTTTAAGGATGATCAAATTTGAAAGACTTAGCTATTCTGATCAATATAATTGATCAAGATAATTCTAAAATATCCATGATGAAAAATATTATCTACCTCCAGAGAGCAATAAATTTAATGCAGATTGAAGCATGTTTTTTTTTTACTTTTGTTATAAGGAGTTTTCTTAATTTCCCTCTGTTTCTTTAGGCAGCAGAAATAAGACAGGTTGGGAGTTTCATAAAATCTCCCTCTGTCTCTTTAAGAGACAGTAACAGAGAGATGAACCCTCCATCTCCTTAAGAGGCTGACTGAAAGAAAAAAAATCAGTTAAGGGGCTCTTCCTCTCTGAGTTCCTAGGGAGAGTGTTCTGTGTCAGTTCTCTTCTCAGTCAAGAGGATCTGGCAGTTAACTGTTGAGATTTGAATTTAGATACTAATTCGAGAAGGAATCTATAGTTATGAGAAGTTTTTCTTCTTAGCACTTTGAGGGAGAAGAGCCTGACTGAGGGCTTTTCTCCTCAGAACTTGAAGAAGCAGGAGAACTGTTTGTGTCTCTGTGACAGGCAGTTTCACTATCACAGTTGAGGGAGAAGAATTACTTTAAGGAGGTTGTTTGAGGATTAATGCTCATTGATTTAGCTTAGGTAAAATAGATAGCAAATTGTAATCTTAGTTAAACAGAGTAGGTTGAGATAGGCCTGCTTTGTCAGGAAAGAAGTTCCTTAGATTTAGGGTTTCATAGAGATTTTAGTATAGGGTTTTGGATTTTAGACATAGTATAAGATTTAAGAGCTATAATCTCCTATTTCCTTCCTCCTATTACTATCCAAGTTTCTCCTCAGTAATAAATGTGTTGCTGATTTACCAAAATGTTCTCCAGACTTTTATCACAATATTATTAACCCCTCACACTTTATGTTTATTGCTTTTATTTTTTCTGCAACATGATCAATATAGGAATTTGCTTACATGACTCACATGTATAATTGATATCACTGCCTGTCTACTCAATTTGTGGGAGGAGGAATGGGAGGAAGGGAGAGAATATGGAACTCAAATTTTTAAATGAATGTTAAAAATAAATGAAATAAAAGTGTACGAAGATTTCTTAAAATCAGCAGTATGATATGATAGTTAAAAGAGCTAATGCAACCTCAGGTTGCATTAAGCAATTGATAACTTCCAGGAATTGGGGAAGTGATAGTCAACATACACTCAGTCCTCAATAGAACCTATCTGGAGTATCATGTTCATTTCTGGGAACCACCATTCAAGAAATACATCAATAATTTGGAGTGTGTTCAGAAGATCTACAAGGTGAAGAAACTTGAGTCCATGTCACACAAGAAATAGTGAAGGAACTGGGCATATTTAGCCTGAAGAAGAAAAGTTCAAGGAGGGATGTGATCACTATATATTAAGGGCTGTCATTTGGATAAAGGATTTTTTTGTTTGTTTTGTTTGGCTTCAGAAGGAAGACTCAGAAGCGATGGGTAGAGCTTGAAGAGACCAAATAAGGAATATGAGGGGATGGCCATCAATTCAGAACTGACTGAACAAGCTGTGGAATATGATTGTAATGGAACACTATTATGTAATAAAAAATGATGAGATGATTTCAGTAAAACCTGGGAAGATGTATATGAACTAATGTAAAGTGAAGTGAGCAGAACCAAGAGAACATTTTACATAGATATTATTGTGTGAGAGACTTAACTACTCTGATAAAGACAATGAACCAAGAGCATTCCAAAAGACCCATGATAAAAAGTGCTATCTACCACCAGAGAGAATTGATGAATTCTGAGTACAGATTGAAACATACTTTTTTTTTACTTTATTTTTCTTGTGTGTTTTCTTTTAAAACATGAATAATATGAAATGTGTTTTGCATGACTTCAGATATATAATTGATATTATATTGCTTGTCTTCTCAAGGGATAGTAGAATGGTTGGAGGGAGAGAGAGAATTTAGACCTCAAAATTTTTCAAAATGTTAAAAATTTTTACACGTATTTTGGAAATATTTAATTAAATAAAATGGGCAGTTAAGTGATGCTATGGATAGAGTACTGGGCCTGGAATAAGGAAACCTCTTCCTGAATTCAAATCTAGACTATGATACTTACTAGCTGTATGACCCTGGGAAATTCACTTAATCCTCATTGCCTCAGTTTTATCATCTGTAAAATGAACTAAAGAAGGACATGGCAAACCACTCAAGTATCTTTGCCAAGAAAATTCCAATAGAGGCCATAAAGAGTTGGACACGACTGAAAAACAACTAAATAACAATAATGAAATTTAAAATGTACTTAAAAATTTAGGCTTGATGTCATCAAAATTTTCCTAACCTAAGTTTTCCAAATTAAAATGTGCTGCCTAGGGAGGTGGTGGATTCCCTCTCCTTAAAGATCTTCAGACTGAGCGAGAATGATGACATGTCTGATATGTCATAGTTTGAGTTTCTTTTGTTTATCAATTGGGCTAGATAGCCACTAAAACCCTTTCTGACTCTCAAATATTGTAGCTTTGGGGTGGAGCTAAGATGGAAGTGGAATAGTAGGAGCTTTCTGAAACTCCTTCCAACTGATCATTACAAAGCAACTCAAAAGGACAGAAATCAAAATCACACAAGCAAAGGGGCCCTCTCACGGGACACAGGCTTAAAGGAAGGACGTGTTTGGGGATTCCAACAGTATAAAGGGGGAAAACTGTACTTATCAAAGGGAAAGCTGATAAGCCCATCCCCCACATCACCTACCTCTCCAGAGTCAGAGCTGGGGCAATCTCTAAATTCTCTAGGGCTGGATGAAAGCACCACAAACTTACCCCTGAGGGTAATGCAAGGCCTTGGCAGCAAGACTTGGGACCCAAGGATGAGGAGCACAGAGCCTGGGTGGCAGAGCTGGGAGACTGGGCAGAAATAAGGCCAGACACAGCAGACACAGCAGGGCCTGAAAAAATAGCCTTAGGGGAAAATGTTTCAAAGTGCACTACATAAAGAATATCAGAGAGCTGCCTGCCCTCCTCTCTCAGGCTTCTGACTGGGAAGAGAAGATACTACCAAGGCAAAGCCCTGCAAGACAGAAGCTAACGAAGCAATGTCCACCAACATGCAGGAACCCCAGTCCACTAGTAGCAAAAGGAATAAGCAGCAGCAAAAAAGCTTTTGATCCTGGATAATTTCTATGGCGAAAAAGAGCAAAATACTGAAGCAATAGCAGAGAGTGATAAACAAGCAAACGCATCCAAACTTTCCAAGAAAAATGGAAATTGGTCACAAGCTCTCAAGGAACTCAAACAGGAGTTTAAGAACCAAGTAAGAAAGATAGAAAAAAAATGGGAAGAGAAGTGGAAAAAAGAAATGAAAATAATACAAAAAGAAAATAACAACATAAACAACAAAATCACCTAAATGGAAAAAGAGGCACAGAAATCAAATGAAATAATAAAGTGAAGAGCAGAAGTGACCTGCTGGAAACCATGAAAAGCAGCATAGACCAAAATGAAAAGGAAAATTAAAAGATCATAAGTGAAAATCAGTCTTTAAAGACTAGAATTGGGCAAGTAGACGCTAATGATCTCACAAGACAGCAAGAATTAATAAAGCAAAATCAAAAGAAGGAAAAAATAGAAGGAAACATGAAATATCTCATTGAAAAAACAACTAACCTGAAAAGCAGATCCAGGAGAGACAATTTGAGAATTATTGGTCTACCAAAAAGCCTAGGAAAAAATAAAAGCTTTACATCATATTACAAGAAATTATCCAAGAAAATTGCCCTGATATTCTTGAACAAGAGGGCAAAATAGACTTTTAAAAAATCTGTAGATCACCTCCTATATTAAATCCTCAAAAGACAACCCCCAGGAACGTAATAGCCAAATTGAAGAGCTTCCAGATCAAGGAGGAAACATTGCAAACAACCAGAAAGAGATGATTCAGATATCAAGGAGCCCCAGTCAGGATTACACAGAAACAGATAGCCTCCATGCTAAAGAACCACAAGGCTTGGAATATGATATTCAGGAAGGCAAGAGAATTAGGTCTATAACCAAGAATCCCCTACTCTTCAAAACTGACTATATACTTTCAGGGGAAAGTATGGGCATTTAACAAAATGGAAGATTTCCAAGCATTCCTAAAGAAAAGACCAGAACTAAATGGAAAATTTGATGTCCAAATACAAAATTCAAGAGAATCATAAAAAGGCAAATAAGAAAGAGGAGGGAAATTTTTAAGGGCTTTGGTTAGATTCAATTGATTATATTTTTATATGGTAAAATGATATCTGTAACTCTTAAAAATTATTTCCATTATGTATGTGCGTGAGTTTTGAAGGTAAATGGGTGAGTATCTAGACTCCCCCCTTGTTAGCTTTCAATGGGCCAGATCAGCTATTCACTCACCCACACCCCAAGGAAGACCTATGAGGGAATAAACTCAAAAAGGTTCCAAAATGGCAAAGCTATAGTGGGGATATTGAAGGAAGGTGTTGAGGATCGGTTGTGACCCTAATGGGTTAGATCCCACCCTCAGAGCCAGCACTATGGAGACAAGCCTTCCCACTCCTAAGTTCTAGTAGTTTTGCCCTTTAAGATGGTGTTTGATATTTGTCTTCCCATCAGCCACAAGATCAGTCTTCCTCCCCTCAAAAGTAACAGCCCCAAACTACCACTAATAAACAAATACAGATGTATTATAAGGATGAAAGGATTCAGGATAACAGGGTAAGGGATGTTTGAGGATTTTTTGAGGAAGGAGGGTACAGGAATAACCTCTATCAACTATGAACCCCACAACAAGAGAGCAGTTCTGGTTTCTTCTGTAGATTTGACTCAGAAACTGACTCTCTCTCTCCTCACAATATCCTATCTTTAACACTATCTTAAAAATGGGAATAACTGCAAGGAAAGGGTATAAGAGGGATCAAGGAAGGGTCCCCCAAGTGCCCTCTCCCTCCATAGTCCAGGTACTAATGCCAATTATGGAGCACAACTCTTTCTGTTTCTTCTTTGTTGGCAATCAAGTCCGTAGAAAGGTTTTGCTATTGAAATCTCCAGGTTGCCCCTGAATTTTGTGTTCCGAAGAGCTAAATTCCTGTCCAGAACCTCCCAACCACCCACAACCATCCACCCCAAGCACACCTGAGCTTTGAATGTTCTCTCTGGAGTCTTTGTCAGTTCGCCATTGGCAGTTTAGAATCTACAGAATTTTCACCAAACTCCCTCCTTCACTGACCCCTCCCAATTGAAACCTCCTGAGACCATCTTCAACTCCAATTGCCTGCTCTCCTTTGCAAAATTCAGTCCACACTGTTACAATTATGATAGAAGATAGAATTATTCTTAGGTATAGGTTGTAGTACTAAGTTGTTTAAGATGATATGTAAAAAAAGGGAGGGATGATACTAAGATAAACTTGAAGGAAATATACCACATAAAGAGATGTATGGGGGGACACAGAGAATAGTATTATAAGAAGAAAAGGAAGAGAGTGGTAGTAAATATTTAAACCTTACTTTCAGTGGAATCAGTTCTGAGAGGGAAGAACTACCAGATCTATTGGGGTATAGAATTCTATCTTACCCTACAGGAAAATTGAGAGGAAATAATCAAGATGGGGAGTAGGGTAGAAAATATTAAAAAGGAGGGAAAGGTTAGAGGTGGGGAGGGCAATTAATAGATCTTAATGAAAAATAAGAGGGGAATAAGGGAGGGGTGGAAGGAAAGTAAAATAAGCATGGGAAAAGGGGGAACTGATTAAAAGCAAAACCCTGGTGTTGAAGGAAATAGAGAAAGAAGAAAGGACAGGACTAAAAGAGGAAATCAAAATGATGGGAAACATGCAGGTGGTAATCATAACCCGGAATGTGAATGGGATGAACTCACCCATAAAACAGAAGCAGATAGCAGAGTGGATTAAAAACCAAAATCCTGCCATATGTTGTCTACAAGAAACACACATGAGATAGGTAGATACACACAGGGCAAAGGTAAGAGGCTAACATAAAATTTATTGGCCATCAATAGAGAAAAAGAAGGCAGGGTTGACAATCATGATATCTGACAAAGCCAAAGTAAAAACAGATCTGATTAAAAGAGACAAGAAAGGTAATTACATCCTGATAAAAATCAAATATCAGTATTCAACATGTATGTACCAAATGGTATAGTATCCAGATTTTTAAAGGAGAATGAGAAGAACCAAAAGAACATTGAACACAAAGTAAAACATTGTGGAAAAATCCAATATAATAGGCCTTGCTACTAGTAGCAATGCAACAAACCAGAACATCCCTGAAGGGCTTATGTTAAAAAATGCTATCCACATTGAGAAAAAGAATTATAGAAGTCAAAATGCAAAATCAAAACATATGACCTCACTTATCACATATATATGTATGTATAAGTATATGATTTGGATCTAGGTTTTTAAAAAATTGTTCTGTAGCAAAAATGAATAATATGGAAATAGGTATCAAGTGACAATATTTGTACAACCCAGCGGAATTGCTTATTGGCTCTGGGAGCGAGGAGGGAAGAGGGGAAGGAAAGAAAATGAATCATGGAAACATGAAAAAATATTCTAAAAACTAAATAAATAAAAAAATTTTAATACTAATGCTTTGTTTATCCCTGAGACTACAATGAATGGTCTAGAAGAACACAAAAGTTTCATTTCTACCTTTTTCACTCTACAGATAAGATATGGATTGTGAAAGCTATTATCTTGTCCAATAAGCTTCTTAGATGATATGGTCCAATCATATGTCAATGGGATGCTTGGTTAGAAGTGACATTACAGGCCCAATCACATTTAATACATGAGGAAACAGACTCAAAGACAAAATGACTTGTCCAAGGTCATACAATGTGGAAAATAGCAAAGCTGAGATTTGAAATCAGGCCTTCTGACTCTAAATCCAATAAAATAATTACCATGTTGCCTTTATCTTGTACCAAGGATGGCTTTACCAGGAAATTTATGTTAATACTCTGTGGTTTATTGACCTTCAGTTTTGAAGAGGACCAGAGTGAATGAATGAGATTTAAGTAAAACAGTTGCACAAAGTCATCAGCCTCACTTTCTTTTCCAGAGTCATTGAAGTCCAGTGATAAGACAAAAGTCAGGAGAACTGGTGATGGCCCTAGACAGAGTGAATGAACTTGGTATCTTTGAGGTCTAATGAAAGCTTAAGCATTCCATAGTGCCTGCTTTAGCCACCTTCATGACTTTTGGAACAAATTGTTCTCATCCTCCCATTCCACTGGAGGGAGTCTTCATATTCTCGGGGTAGTCACCTCCCTAACTCACAGTGGGTTTGTGGTCCTTCAATTACCCTCAACCTTCTTTAGCCTATCTACTGAAGCAGTATGACCTTTCTGCATGCTCTAGCTTCTTGGAGCCACAGGTGAGAGCCGGGTGGGAGATGGACACCAAAAGTATCAAATGACCTGAAAAGTACTCAGCAAGTCATCACATCAAAGGTACAAGTCTTTCCTGAACATCTTGTACACCCCATTCTGTGATGGATTAGATGAATTGGAAAGAATAGTGGATTTAAAGTAAGAAGAACAAGGTTCAAGTTTTGATCCTTCCAATAATGCAGTACCTCAAGGATTCATAATTTTGTCAGCATGAGCATTTCCTCCAATTATACATATGACAACACCTGTACAACATGGCATATGGTTCATGTGATTATAAATTTCAGTTGGAAAAGAACTTTAGAAGTTATTTAGTATCCTCTCATCCAGTTATCATACATATATATATATATTTGAATGTGTGTATGTATATTTTTATATGCACACAAACACACACACACATATACACACACACACATATATAGGCACACAGGCTTTTTTCAAAGAGAAAATCAACCACAGAAACAGGTTTCTGGCATCAAACATTGGCAAACCTTATCTTCCCCTTTAACCTTTTTCTCTACCTTTTTGCCTAAGATGGCACAATTGGGTTAGGAGAAACTAGGGAGACTATCCTTTATATGTTTCTTTGCCTATAAAACCAAAGTGGGAATAATTAGCTCCTTACTCTTCATATAAATAGTGAGATAAGACTTCAGGCACTTCACATTGGCTAATAATCATAATAATTCATATAATATAATATAATATATAATATAGCACATTAACATTTACAAAGTCAGGTCATCTTTTTGTTTCCCACCTTTGCAGGAACTATCCCAGACTTAGCTTCTATTCACAAAGTCATAGAAAATGGGCAAATTGAAGATTTAGAGACAATCTAGTTCAATTCCTTCCCATTTTATGGATAAGGAAAAATAAAACTTAAGGAGATAAAATAATTTCTCAAAGGTTACACAATAAATTAATGAGAAAACTGGAATTATAACTCTTGTCTCCAAATTACCAGGTAGGTATGCTATTTCCTTAATTTCATGGTCCTTTCTGCAACATGGGATATTTTATCCCAATCAACTTCTTCTGGACACTAGGAGAATCAAATACAGGCCATGAGAAATAAGAAGTGCATAATGAAATGGGGCAGAAAGCAAACAACTCATTTTGTATCCATTTACTTTTCTTGTCAATACATTAAATTCCATGAATAATGATTCATTTCTTTTCTGCTTGTATGGCAGGGTCCTTTTCAACACTATATGGAATCAAAGCTGGGGAAACGACTAGCAGGAAGGAAAGAAAGACGGTGTCGATTTGGAGAAATTAATATTCACAAGTGCTGCCAATTTGGACAGATCTGTTCTCCTTTCCACGCCTTGGCTACTCCAGTGAGCATGTCTTTTTTTTCCTTGAATGGATGGGCACATTATCATACCATCACTTTTTAAATGGACAAAATCAATTTTTAAAGTATTAACATTATATGGAAGAAGGTATACTAATGGGAGATAGGGATACAAAAACAAAACAAAAATAATAGTATAACATAACAGTCATTAAACAAATATTTACTAAGTGCCTACTATGTACCAGGCACCATGCTAAGCTCTGGATGTAACATAACATAAAAGAGAACAGAACAAAATAAATCCTTTCCCCAAAAGAGCTTATGGGGGATATAGCATATACACACTATGTGGAAGAATATTGGAGGAAATAAAGCTCTAACAAGGGATAGAAGTTTAAGGGTAGGCAGCTTTTTTTTATGCTAAAAGGGAGGAGAAATTAAGTGTGATTTTTTTAATGATAGAAGGGAGGCAGAATTAAGTATAACTTGAGGGTATAGCAAGTGAAGGTCTTTAAAACTGACCATATTTGCTGGTAACTGGGAAGAAGACAATAGATAAGATGGCACTTAATGTGAGAGGAAATAGTTCCTTCTCAGTCCCCCTATGCTGATTGTCATCCTTATTCAACTCTCCTGTGGCTATATCTTCAGTTTCAGTCTTGGACTCTCTTCTATATACTCTCTCATCTCATCAGCTCCCAATATGATTCCAATATTAATCTCTTCCCTGAGCTTCAGACCTATATCACCAACTTTTGATTAGACATTTTAAACCCAACATCAAATTTAGCATATCCAAAAAAGAACTCACTACCTTTTTCTCAAATCTTTCCTCATCTGAACTTTCCTATATGAGTCAATGGCATTATTCTTCTAGTCACCTAGATTCACAACCTCAGAGTCATGTTTAATTCTTTTTCCCTCACACTTCTTACAAATCAGCTGCCAAGTCTTGTTGACTTTTCTCCAATACTCTCACATGGACACTATCCCAGTTTAGATGTGAATCATCTCTTGCCTGGAATATTGCCACAATCTGCTCCTTAAATCTTCTGCCTTGTCTCCCCCCTCTCTAATTCATTGTCCACAGAGCTGCCATACTGTTATTTCTAAAGCACAGCTCTTGTCCATGGCAGCCCCTTGCTCAGTAAACTATATTGGCTCCCTATTTCCTCTAATATCATAAACAAACTCCTCTTTTTGTTATTTTATGTCCTTTACAACTCAACTTCAACCTACCTTTCTAGAATTATTATACATTACTCTCTTTCATGCACTATATGGTCCAGTCACATCGGCCTTTTTTGTTCCTCACACGCAAAATTCCACTTCCATCTCCATCTCTTTACAGAGGCTGTCCCTCATTGCTGGAATACACTTCCTTCTTACCTCAACTGCTTAGAATCCCTGATTTCCTTCAAAGCTGAAGAGCACATTTACTTGACATGATTCTCCAGATAGTCATGCCTCCTACCAAAAAAAATTACCAAATATTTTTGTATATATTTTGTATATATTTTTATGTATGTAGGTATAGCTGTATTCCCCCAAAAGAATATAAGCTTTTTAAGGTTAGAGGTTATTTCATTTTTGTCTTTGTATCCTCATAACTTAGTTCAGGTTCTGATTGATAGTAGGCATTTAACAAATGATTGTCTATTGATTGATTGATTAATTTGAGGGGATGGGATCAAGGGCACGAGCAGAGGCACTGTCCTTAACACTCTTTCATCAGAGACTGGAGCAAAGGTGGAGAAAATGATGTAAAGACCAAGAACATCCCACCAGCAGGTTGGTGACTGGAGGGAATGGGAGAAAAATAATGCTGTCCATGATGATCAGTGGAATGCCTAGGGGAAATAAGTCAGACTAATGTCACTAAGGGGAAGAAGTGAAGAAATGGTCAAACTATCTAAATGATCTTGCCCATTACTAGGCTAATTTCAATGACTGCCCAGAGTTAATCATCTTAGAATAATTCCCAATGTGTCAATTATACTGTGAGCTAAATAATATCTCCCAGAGTTTAATCACTAGATAAGACCAGTTTCTGTGTTTTCTCCATCATATCAAGCAATTGGCTACTCCTTTCTATCAGTATTTGGTTGAATATTGTATTAATCATCCAGATATACTGTTTTATAGATTGACTTCCCCTTCTAAACAGGGAGAATGTTGCCCATATTCTGACAAGCTCCAAGTCCTAACTTGTAGCAACAAAAAGGTCTTTACTTTTAAAAAAATAATTTCAAATCCATCTATTTCAAGCCAATGCATCCTAGGGCTTCAATCTAGAAAGATCTCATACCAACCTCCTCATTTTAAAGAGAAAAAAACTGATATCCAGAAAGAACCTTCCCCGAAGTTATAGAAAGAGTAAGTAGCAAAGCTGGATTCGAACCCAGCTTTCTAGTTGGATTAAAAAACAAGAAAATTCCAATAAAATAGAAGTTCTTAGACATTCTGACCCATTTAACAAGGTCTTATTACATAATTATATAATATAAGCTTCTTGTATTGTTATGGACCTGAATAAAATTGGGCAAGGCATTAAAGAAATCAGGCCATGAGCATATAAGAATTTTAATAAGTGATAAAACTTGAGCCTGTCGGCTAATGGCTTTGCATTTCTTCAGGTACAGAATCCCTATACTGTCAGGAAATCACATATTACAGTGTTTCTGGGGAGGGGCTGCCTAGACATTTTCTGGTTCATTTTTTCCAGCTGGAGAATCATGACCATTTTCTCCTTTCTAGGAGATGCGAAGACTAATATTGCCTCAAGACATGCCTTTAAGTAACCGGATGGAGTACCTAGGATTCTCCCCAACTGTAGACCCAGCATTCCAAGATTTTATCAAAACTTCTGAAGACTTGACAGAAGAAGAAAGTCAAAATGAAAGAGAGAAACCAGTGACCCCAATGAAAACACCTTTATTCCCTCCAATAGTTAAAACAGTAAGATCTAGTGACATGAAATGATTAAAAGAAATCACAAAATTTGATTCCTCCCATATGTCTACTTGCAACCCTTTAAAACACCAACCCTAAAAAAGTTTTCAATTGAGTTTTTAATATTCAAATCTGAAAAGAAAATTGTACTATGAAATTGAAAGGTATTTAGAAATCAAGAGGAAGGCTAATTGATACATCTTGATACTAAACTGAAGAAAGCCTATATATTAAAAATACAAATATAAAATATAAATAATGATTACAAAAAGGGGTATTATAGAATTCCTTTAAATAAAAGTTCCCCTAACTTATAAAAGGGTAGCTAGGCAGTAGAGTTGCTAGAGTATTGGACATGGAGTCAGGAAGATTCACATTCAAATATGGCCTCAGACACTTACTAGCTGTGTGAACCTGGATAAATCACTTAGCTCTATTTGCCTTAGTTTCCTCATCTGTAAAATGAGCTGGGTTATGAAGTCAGACACAACTGAAACCGCTGAACAGCAACTTGTATTAGCACAGAATTATAGAGGTTCAGATTTATAAAAAATCTTAGAGACAACCTAATCTAATCTATACCTAAATTGTATTTAGTCTTTATAACATTCCTGGCACTGTCCACTCAAAAATATGATGCATTTGATTTCATTTTTGGAACAATCTAACTATGTCAATATGGAAGTTGTTAAAGAACAACAACTAGCTGAGAAAGCAACTATCAGGGAGTAATGAATGGCACTGTTAATTCAGAGATATTAATATTCACAAGTGCTACCCCTTTAGATCTCCCTTACAGACCTGGACACTCCAGTAAACGTGCCTTTTTATTTTATTCTTGAATGACTTCCAAAATGGATAGGCACAGTGTCATATTATCACTATTTAAAAAGACTAAATCAATTCACTCAAAAATGTTTTTATTATGATGTATTTGAAAGATACAAACAAACATGAACATTTCTTCATATACAGAAGAATATAAAGAGGGGGACTTCATATGAAACTGTGATGTATTTTTAACATGTATTTCAAATTTTACATAGCAGTCCCAATACTTCCTACTTGAAAACCTCTGAAACTTTTCTTGGCTTCTCTTTATTTTCTTTAATGATTCATTGATACTATTTCCCTGATTTTTAAAATTAGCAGCATTACCTTCTTACCTCTACCCACCAATCATACAGACACACACACACACACACACACACACACACACACATACATATACACACACAATCATCTTTTGCAAAAATAATATGTGTAGTACCACAAGACAAATCTCTATTTTGGTCGTGCATGTCTGAAAATGTATATCACATTCTGCACTTCTCTTCCAAGAAATGATACACATGCTTTATTATCAATCTTCTGCATTTATAAAGGGTCATTACATTAATCATAATTCTTAGCATTTTCAGAGTTGTTTTGAAATACAATGTTGTAACCATTGTTTAAATTCTCCTGATTCTACTCCCCTCTCTGTGCATCATTTCATGCAAAGCTTCTAAGATTTCTTTGAATTTTTCCCTTTCTCCATTTTTTATGGCACAATCATTTTTCTATTATTTTCATATAATAGAAATATAATATAACTGCTCAGTCATTCTTCTATTGATGAGTAACTACTTTTTCCTCCAATAACCACTTTTCCCCCCAGTTCTTACTAGAATAAAAAGTATTTCCACAAATACATATGTATATATTTTATTCTTTTTTTACATATGGTTCCTTTTCCTTTCTCTCTAATCTCTGAGTTATAAACCTCATGGTGGCATCATTATGACAAAGAATATACACAATTTCTTGACTTTGGGGTTACAGTTCTAAATTGTGTTCCAGAAGGACTGGATCATTTCACAACACCAAGAGTTACTGCTCTCCAATACTCCCTCTAACAATTCCAATTTTCCTTTTTTATCATCTTTTTGAAGCTAATGGGTGCGAAGTAGATCAGTAAAGTTTTTCTAATTTACATTTCTCTTATTAGTAGTATTTTGGATCATTTTTTCACATGATTGTTTATAGTTTTAACTTTCTTCAAGAATTGCTTGTTCATATCTGGACACATATCTATTGGAAAATATATTTTGTTTGTGTATATGCCTTGTAGGTATGTGGAGCTAGTATTATATATTATAAGATGCTAACCTAACAAATTTCTGCTAGACATCTTTCCAGGTTTCCCCACACTTTCAGTAGTGAGCCCTTACCCAGATAGCTGGAGTCTTTTGGCTTATCTAACATCATGACACTATGCTCAATTGCTTTTGGGTATTATGAACCTAATTTAGCTCAGTGATCAAATTTTCTATTTTTTAACTAAAACCAAAAGGTTTTGATTAGTATTGCCTTGTAGTATAATTTGAGATCTGGTACTACTAGGCCTCCTTCCTTCCAACTTATTTTCATTATTTCTACCCTTAATGTTTTGTTTCCTCCAGGTTAATTTTTTCTAGTTCTATATAATTAATTGGCAGCTTAATTGGTATAACATTAAGTCTATAAATTAATTAGGTAGCACTAAGCCCTTGGGTTTTTGACTGATGGATGTTTGCCACAATTAGCTCAAACAGATCCAATATACCTATACTCCACAGCCATCTTTATGTTATACTCCAGTGCTCAGCCTCTACCTCTGACCAGGTGCTCTAGATCAAACACAGGCAATTGAGTTTCTCATTAGTGAGCATTCATATCCCTCCTTCCCCTCTACTTTCTCTAATAGTAGAGACACTCTTCACCCCTGCCCATTAGTATAAAAGTACATAATCATTGTTTAGTCCCTTCCAATTTCTCAAACATGGTTCCCTTACTCAGTTTCTCCTGATGATTGTGCTGGCATTTCAGTGGTTTTACTCAGCTCTAGTCTTTTTTTTTCAGGAATATTTGAATTCTATTTAAGATCTATTTTTTTCTCCCTGTAGGATGATACTCACCTTTTTCAGATAAACAATTCATGACTCTAAGTCTTTATCTTTTGACTTTTGGTATGATATATAATCCATCATGTTCTGTCCCTTATGGTAGCTATAGATAAGATCATGTGTGATCTTGTCTAATGCCATGTTCTTCAACTTCTTTCTAGTTGCTTGTAATATTTTTTCTTTGACATGAAAGCTCTAAATTTTGGTTGTAACATTCCTAAGTTCTTTACTTCAGTGTTTCTTGCAAGAGATGATTGATGAATTCTTTCTAGTTTTACTTTGCTCTTTGGTCCAAAAAGGTTTGGGTAGATTTCTTTCTTTTTTTCCATGTTCTTCAGTTCCTTTAATGACTGGCACCTCCATGCAGAGGACGTAGCAGGAAGCTAGGTGGGCTGGAAGGGGGAGGAGAGTGAATGTTCACTTGAAGATTTTACCCTAATTGAAGGGTTTACCCAAGAGAAGTATTCACAAACCATGATCTGGGGCTCCTCACTGCCAGGATCCAGGTTGTTCCACATGTAGGACTCACAATCTACCTGACAGTCTGGAATTAGCAGGAAGGCAAGTTCCTGGCCCTGGAAAACCCAGATTCCAGAAGTGGCACTGCTATTATTAGTGCCAAAAAGGATGACATTGGCAAAGCCATTCTTTTTTTAGTTTATCCAGGTGCTGGGACATTGCAGTGATGAAGTTACAACTCATGAATATCTGACTGAGTTCCTGGGAGAAGTGGTACTGGACATATTACAGGTACTAGTCAAAGTGGTCCCAGAAGTAGGGCAATACTTCTATGAGGGTGTCCTAATTGGAGTATTTGGACTTAAACTCATCTCACACAAAGGTACTTGGGCAGGCGAGCAAGGAGGCTCTTGGCCTTGGACTCTGCAGCCAAAGCTTGCTCACACTCATCCAGCTCATCCTTCTGGCCTCCTCCTGCTCATCTGTGTCTTTGGTTTCTCTTCTCACTGTCCCTTCTTCCTCCAGAGTTTCTTCCTAGGCTAACTCTCAGCAAACTTCTTAGCATCAAACTGTGCCATCTTCTCACAGGGCTTCACTCTCTCCCAATACCACCCAGAACTAGGGCTAGTGAATGCAGAAGAGGAACCAAGAGTTGGTGTTGAGGAAGAACCCTTGGAAAGATGACTCTAGAGAGCCACAAGGGTAGTGTTAAAAACTAAATTAAACTCCAGTCTTTAATTTCCATAGTTTAATATTTCTTGAATAAGAGTAGGCAGATATAGAGAAAACATGAGTGCTTCTCCATATGACTCTCTCAGCCACCTTTCTTTCACTGTGTACCCAAGTGAATTGAGGGGCCCCACTTCCTGGAACCCCCTTTTTATATCTTCTCCTTTACCCCAGACCCATAAGCTGATCCTTTCTGGGTCGTGTGCCTGGGCTACTGTCCCATAACCCACACTGGAGTGCAGGTCAGACCCAAATGTGTGATCCTGAGTGGGGGGGGGGTCCCTTCACACACTTGTATATAACTGTAATGTCAGGTTCATCCACCAGAAAAGTGTCGGTGTTCAGGTGGGAATCCAGGAGCCCCAGATATCACCTCACCTCCTATTCTGCATGCTCTATGGCCCATTTGTTGTGGTGCGTAATGCCAGGTGTGGGAATACCCAGGTACTTGCTGGAGGAACATCATTATAAATAAATCTCATCTACTAGATCACCTGAGCAGTTGCCTCTGGAGTCAAACCTTGAAGGTCAAAATTGTTCACAAAGGGTATAGTGGTGTGACTTCCAAACACACAGAATCTATCATCGCTTCATATGCTGGAATCTTGCCAGCAGGAAATTCTTAGAGAAATTCAGGGGTCCATTTAATATGACCAAAATAGAAGCAGGGAGGCATGAACAGCACATGAGCCCCACTGTACTGTGTAGCAATGAAGACCTTGAACACCTGCCATTTTTCAGTATGTGTACAGGTTCCCAGTCACCATGACGATTCCACAGAGAAAGGGAGTGGGAATGTGTACAAAGTGAGTCCATATGGGGACAGAGGTAGTTTTCTTTTAAGGGCAGCTACGTGATGCAGTAGATAAAGAACAAGGCTACAGTAAGGGCAGCTACGTGATGCAGTAGATAAAGAACAAGGCTACAGTCAGGAAGACCTGAGTTCAGTTCTTGCCTCAGATATTTGCTAGCTGTGTGACCCAAGAAGTGTTTGCCTCACTTTCCCATCTGTAAAAATGAGCTCTAGAAGAAAATAACCAACCACTCCAGTATCTTGTCAAGAAAACTCCAAATGGAGTCAGAAAGAGTCAGACACAACTGACCAATGATGACGTTTCCTTTTAATATTTCTTGGTTAAGCCCGGCACCCTTTTTTGATTTGTTCCCTCTGTAGTGTGAATGTGGCTGCCATTGCTCATTTGGATATGGTAGCTATTATTAGCCTTTACTCTCTGCCTCAATCCTTATGCAAAGATGGAGGTACTTGATATTTCTACCCACTTAAAGTGATGAGATACTACACTCTAATCCCTTCACCAACTAAAAATGCATCCAGATTAAGTCAAATCAATCCAAAACGTTTTATCTAAATGTTATATTAAGTATATTGTGATTGGTTGAAGAAACTTGGTTATAACTTGTGGATTATTTATAAAGTGTAGTGGTTGACCTTGGCATCTCTGATATCTGACCAAGGTCTGCTTCAGCTGCCTTCATGGCTATTGGAACAAATTGTTTTCATCAGCCCATCCCACTAGGGGAAGTCTTTACATGCTTGGAGTTGGCATCCCCTATCACTGATGGGTTTGAGAACTGTCAATAATCCTCAACCTGGTTCAGTCCATCTACTAAGATGGTTTTGCTAGGCTGTTTCCACTGCACATGCTACAACTTCTTGTAGCCACAAGTGAGAGTTCAGTGACAGGTAAACACCACAGGTAGATGGGCAGCCCTGATAAGGACTTAGAAGACCTTTTCCATCTGGAAGCTCCAGAGAGACAAATCCAATCCCAATGCATAAGCAAGATACAATCCTTGCTGTCAAAGAGTTTCCATTCTACTTGATAAACTCCCTTAATTGCCTTAGTGAACTTGAGTGCTATCACCTTTATAACAAAGGCCTGGACAACTGCAAATAATGGGGGGAAAGGTTGATTTTTTTCCTTTCAACAGAAATCTGCAGTCCCAGATATTCATCTGGAAGAAGGGATTTCTGGAGAAGAGATTCCTCAGATTTCTGTTTTTTGCGCTTTTGTTCGTTTGTTGGTTTTTTTTTTTATCTTCAATTTCAGAATCAATGCTGTATATTGGTTCCAAGGCAGAAGTAAGTAAGTAAGTACTAGGCAATGAAGATCAAGTGATTCACCCAGGGACATACAGCTAGGAAGAGTCTGAGACTAGATTTGAACCCATGACCTCCCATCTCTAGACCTGGTTCTCAATCCACTGAGCCATCTAGAAGCCCCTAACTCCTCAGTTTTTGGTTTTGTTTGTTTGTTTGTTTGATTTTATCAAACCCTTACACATAGTTATATTTCTTGCTGCCTAGAGTTAAATGCTATCAGATGCTGATAAAAAGTCCAGAGTTTGAATCTGGGTTTTTTTGTATATGTATCTGATAAAGTTATGGAGCTTTAAATAAAATTACCATGTAATCTAAGCTCCATGAATAGCTAAGCAGCCAGATGGTACAAGTACCAGGTCTGGAGTGAAGAAAACCTGAATTCAAATTCAACCTCATATTATTACTAGTTCTGTGACCCTGGGCAAGTCCCTTAACCTCTGACTGCCTGATTTTTCTTCTTTTAAAATTTGGGTTATGATAGCACCTACCTCCCTGGGTTGTTGTAAGGAGAAAATGAGATATTTGTAAGTCTCTTTGCAAAAGCAATATAAATGCTACCTGCTGTTATTATATACTTGAGCATACGTGGTAATTGCCAGGAGCTGCTCCTTTACCTAGAAGGTTTTTAGTGTTTCTCTTCCCCCCACAAAAAAATCTATTTATATTTTCCCAACACCAGAAAAATTGGTTGAATCTCAGATCTCAATGGTATGTTCTAACTACAGAGTACCTCTGAGAGAAAGAGAGGAGAGAGAGAGAGAGAGAGAGAGAGAGAGAGAGAGAGAGAGAGAGAGAGAGCTGTCTCTTATACACNGACCCTGGGCAAGTCCCTTAAGACCTCTGACTGCCTGATTTTTCTTCTTTTAAAATTTGGGTTATGATAGCACCTACCTCCCTGGGTTGTTGTAAGGAGAAAATGAGATATTTGTAAGTCTCTTTGCAAAAGCAATATAAATGCTACCTGCTGTTATTATATACTTGAGCATACGTGGTAATTGCCAGGAGCTGCTCCTTTACCTAGAAGGTTTTTAGTGTTTCTCTTCCCCCCACAAAAAAATCTATTTATATTTTCCCAACACCCCACAAAAAAATCTATTTATATTTTCCCAACACCAGAAAAATTGGTTGAATCTCAGATCTCAATGGTATGTTCTAACTACAGAGTACCTCTGAGAGAAAGAGAGGAGAGAGAGAGAGAGAGAGAGAGAGAGAGAGAGAGAGAGAGAGAGAGAGAGACACTATATCCAAGAATCTGCTTATATTCCAAAACTGATCCACTAACACACTTCTCCAATGTCTCACCAAGGAAGATAAGTGACCCTGGCTTCTTGAAGGCCATGCAAATGAATTATAAACCCCAGAATACTGAATTTATTGAAAAGCTAGTGTAATTTACACTCTAGGATCTCTGGCTCTGGACTCTTGTAATGGCTTTAAGCACATATGAACTTGGATTCATCTTGGACACCTGCCCCCAAAGAAAAGGAATCAGACTTTTTCTGTGTGGCTCTGCTTCATTGCCTTCATCCCTGAGTAACTGGAGAAATTCTAAAAACTTTCTTAAAAAGTACTAAAAAACAAAAAAATTATATATCTGTCATAAAAGGTAGTATCACATAGTGGATGAAGTAGTTGTCTTTGAGCAAGAAAGATCATAGTTCAAGTCTTACTTCTGATGCATAATGACTCTTATGACTCTCAGCAAGTTAATCTCCCAATGCTCCAGGCAACTCCATAAGACTATGAGTTGTAGAAAAGTTGCTGTCTTGCATTAGCAAAAGTTTCCTCATCTGGTAGTTCCCCATGCAAATAAAATTACGGGTCTAATCCCTTTACTTACATCTATCTCAGTTATGACTCATGTCTAAAATCTCACCAAAATGTGGGCAACAGGATCTTTTCTAGAAAAGGTATTTAGTGTACAATGTGGTTATCAAATATAGGACCTCAGCTTAATTCCTCTAACCACAGAAAATGCTTGAGACACAAGAGCTTGAAAAGCACACAAAAACAAATACATAAAATATTTGAACATCACAAGTTGCTCATTATTCTTATTATATTCCCCATAGAAGGTAAAAACAATTTTATGGGACTTAGGAACAGATACTTCATTTTCATCTCGGATCTGCTCAGTTCCCAAGGACCAGGTAGGTTTCTGGTCAACCAGCCAACCTATTAGCTCTCTCTTTATTCATTCAGCTCCATAATGATCCTGATGGTAGTCATTTCCTTTCACAGTATTGTCATGCAGATATTTTCCTAGGACAACTGGGCACCAAACTCAGAAACTCTCAAATTTAAAGATAGCCACTCAAGCTGTCAAGGTTAGTATCTCAAGATATATAGTCCTTGGCCTACATATTATCAAGTTGGCAAACATTTATTAAATGCTCACAATGTGCCAAGCACTATGCTAATTACTGGAAACACAAATACAAGCAGATAGAAAGATTATGCCCACCCTCAAGTTGCTTATATTCTGATCAGAGGAGAACAACACATAAAAGGAAGGTGAAAAGTGGTGGAGGAGGGAAGAGAAGAAAATAAAGAAGTATGGGGGCAGCTGGGTAGCTCAGTGGAGTGAGAGCCAGGCCTAGAGACAGGAGGTCCTAGGTTCAAACCCCGCCTCAGCCACTTCCCAGCTGTGTGACCCTGGGCAAGTCACTTGACCCCCATTGCCCACCCTTACCAATCTTCCACCTATGAGACAATACACCGAAGTACAAGGGTTTAAAAAAAAAAAAAGAAAAAGAAAATAAAGGAGTATGGCTCTTCATTTCTCTTCAACTGTTCTGCTTGTTTTCCACTCAAGAATATCATGCCTTCCCCAGCATAAACTCATTACCTGAACACTCATAATCTTGGAGATTAGTTTAGCTCTTTAAAAAAATATTTTACTGTTTTCCCTAATTATGTGTAACATTCTTTTTTTTTTTGAATCCCAAATTATCTTCCTATCTCTTCTCTCCATTCCCTGAGATAGTATAGACTTTACATGTGCAATCAAGTAAAAATATTTTTCCACATTAATCCTTTTATGGAAAAAACTCAAACAAAAAACAAAGAAAGTGATATATAGTATGCTTTGGTCTGGATTCAGATTCCATCAGTTCTTTCTCTGGAGACAGATAATATTTTTCATCCGGAGTCCTTTGGGATTGTCTTAGATCATTGTACTTCTGAGAAGAGCTAAGACCTTCAAAATTCTTCATCATACATTATTGCTGTTACTGTGTATAAAGTTCACCTAGATCTGATCACTTCACTCTGCATCAGTTCATGTAAGTCTTTCCAGGTTTTTCTCAAATTACTCAAATTGATGGACATCCCCTCAAATTCCAATTCTTTGCCACCACAAAAAGAGCTGCTATAAATATTTCTGTACATATAAATCCTTTTCTTTTTTTGTCTTTTATGTCTTTGGGATATAAACCTAGTCGTGGACTTGCTGGATCAAAGGATATTCAAGCAGATAAAAAAAATTATGCAGTTTTAAAGCCTTTTGGACATAGCTCCTAACTGTTCTTCAAAATGGTTGAATCAGTTCATAACCCCACTAACAGTGTACTAGTATCCCACATTCCCTTCAGCATTTTTCAGTTTCCCTTTAGGACATAATAGTCAATTTTAGGTGTGATGTGGTACCTCAGAGTTATTTTATTTTTGTAAACCTGAGAAATTGACTAGCAGCCCTAGTCAGTTTCAAGCCATTCTTGGTTTGCTTTAACCTTTGTCTATGGAAGTGCCCTTCCTACCTAAAGGGCTCAGTCTGTTTCCCTGTAGTGTCTCTGTCTCAAACCTGTGTCCCAGTCTCTCCCAGGCTGTAGCTGTTTGCCCAAAGTATCTCATCATCTCCCTCACAAACCTTTTATACCTCCGTGTTTATATTTCCTAAACTCAGTCATTCCCTTACTTCTCCTACCACCTTAATTTACCACCTCCACTATAGTACCCTCCTTATCCGCTTTACTGCCTTAGGGATCCACAAACCCCTATCCACAATGCCATATCCCCTATTCACTCTACCTTTAATCCCTTGCCTGCCTTATCCTCTATTCCAACCATACCTCTGCCTTAATTTCCCTACTACCTCTAGCCTAGTTCCTTAATTACCTCCAGCCTTTGGTCCCATATCACCCCATTGCCTCAGTCCCTTATTACATTGCCTTATTCCCTTATCACATTACTTATTGAATATTAAAGAGAGAGAAGTGATGGCTAATCTGCTGTAAAAGATGAGAGGGTGTGAGACCAAGAACTGGGCTTGACTTCCTAAAGAAATCCCCTGGTGTCCAGATGTGCACTACTCTAATTGGTTTGGTGGAATAAATATTGGTCTTAGAGTAGAGAAATAGACCTCAAGCCTCACTCCATCATTTAATAATTTGGGCAAGTCTTTCTACTTCCATGAGCTGACCTTCAGTTTTCTCATCTCCAAAATGGGCTTAATAATAAGCAAATCCATGTTGTTGTTAGTCTTAAATAATAGTTAGTGGTGTTAGGGTTCAAAATGGGTGGCCTCCAGAGGAACACACGAGACAATGCAATCAAAGCAGGAGAAAGCTTTATTGCCAGTACACAGTGGGGAAACTCAGCAAAGAGAGTCCCGAGGGGGCATTCAGAATAAGGAATATATATGTGTGTGTGTGTGTGTGTGTGTGTGTGTGTGTGTGTGTGTGTGTGTGTGTTTCTGGGATATATATATATATATTTCTGGGAATAAGGAATATATATATATATATATATATATGTTTCTGGGATATAGGTGCCTTTGTCTTAGGGTTAGCTAATAGCTAGACAGAGGGAGTAGGGATGTTTCCAGGTGCCACAGGATATGATTCTTAATCTTCAAGGCTGTTCTGTCTAGGAATCTTCAAGGCTATTTCATCTAGGGGCCCTGGGGCTTCCAGCCAGGAGTTGTCCCTAGGACTGTGAGTCAGAGAGATAACTGCCCTGCTTGAGTCGGGCATGACGTTATCCAAAAAATCCCCTGCTTAATTGCTAAGTTTAGCTTTTTGGCTATAATATTCTTATAAGCTATAAGCTATAATATTCCTATAAGCTTTTTTGGCTATAACAGTGGAGGAATAAGTTAGGGATAGAGTGATTTCAGGGAGTTGCTAAAAGAAGGGAATTTTCATACAAGCCCTGAGAGAGGATTCTGGGAAGGAGGAAGGAGGAAGGTATTGTGGGAGTGTGACTGTTTGAACTTCTGGGATTTCAACTGACCTGGAAAGAGGTGCTTTACTCTCTGCCTTAATTTCCATTGAAGAGAAAGGAGGTTTTGCTCTGAGAGATTCTCCCTAGGCAATCATAATTTTGGGGAGATATTATTTGATTTGTAAGTTGAGGATCTGCTTTGGAGAAAACTGTTATCCTAAGTATAAAGATCATCTGCCAGAGACCATCTCCAGAAATCCTCTTTTGGCCAAGGTAATCGAGAGATTTTCATGTGGGATTTTGGATTACTTAGGGCAGCCAAAACCCAGGCTTTTCCCTTTCCTTTTTGTTACTCACTGGTGGACAGATCAGATAGCATTGGAGTATTTTAGTTAATATCAGGGAGCTGTAGGCAGGGCCCAGAGAAGAAACAGAAGACTCTCCTTTTGCAGGGGACGTAGAAGTTTGGGTGGAGCTTAGTTTCTAAGAGTGTTAGGGTCTACCTACCAGTTTCCCTTACTCCTTTTATCCCTTTATATATAAAAAAGGGTGGGTTGAAACATCTCACATCCCTCTAGGACAGTTCCCTATTATAGTAGCATCTATGGAGCACTTAAGGTTTCCAAAGAACTTTACAAATATTATAATATTATCTGATTTGGTCCCCCCAACAATCTAGGATTTGGTTGCTGTTATTAACCTAATCTTACAAGTGAAAAAAACTGAGGAAATTAGAGGTTAAACGATTCACCAGGTGTCACATAGTATGTGTCTGAGTTTGGTTTTTAACTCATCTCCTTGACTCCAGGTCCAATGCACTTTCTGTTACACCATCTACCCACCACAAATATCAAATGAGGCAATGTATAAAAATCCCTGTTACCATAACTTTGCTATCCCCTCCCTATGTAGATCAAGCAATCAACAAGTATTTGTATGCCTATTATGTTCTACGTACATATAGACAAAAATTCAATTCCCTCAGGGAGCTTACATTCACCAGCCCTCCATGGCATCTTTAAAATCATAAAATGTTGAAAAATATAAGCTATTATCATCATCTTTTTCATCATCATGGACACTGTGGCGTGCAGATAAGAGGGCCAGCATTGGAGTCAGAAGAACCTGAATTCAAATCTTATCTCCAATACTTTCCAACTGTGTTCACAAATCACTCTGTTGCTTCTCTGTTCTCTGTTGCTTCATCTGTAAGATGGAGATAATGTTATCTACAAATATCATAGATTTTTTAAGAGAAAGAAATGGTTGTAAAGCATATTACAAACTTTAAAATACTATATAGTATTTCCCAAAAGTTTTAGGGCAGTTTTGAGCTATTAAAGCTTTGAGTTATTAGAGTCTAAATTTTCCTGAGAAAGTTTCCTTTGGTAAATCCCAATTATTACTGCTTTCCTCATCCTGGTTTTCCATGGAATACTCTTAGGCAATATCCAAGTCTTCATTCATTAGGATTTGTGGAAGCAGTGAAAGTTATGAAATAGGCAGTTTGTCATATTCTCCCACATGATCCTCCACATGTCTAGTGTTCTCATGTTTTCTCAGGGATTGTACTTACCCCATACTATATTTTCTGCTTCCTACCCTGCTGGCCAGGTCAGCAACCCCAAACTCCATTTTCCCTGCCTAGTAAAAATTTATCCTTTCTATATCTTTCCTGTGTATCCTACTCTTAGCTAAGTAATAATGAGTAACATTGGGTCAATCAGAAAATATTGTTCCACTAAAAAACAGTGGCTAGTAAGCTGGAGCTAGGAGGCACTTTAGAAATCTTCTAGTCCAACTTCTGCATTTTACAGAAGAGAAAACTGAGGTTCACAGAAGAGGATTTGTCTAAGTTCATATAGCTAGTTGACTGGCAGGGCCAGGCTTAGAAAACCAGTTTCCAGATTCCTTATATGGTGCTCTTTTCATTATACCGTGCTGCCTCTAATAAAAGCTTTGGCTCAATTAAAATGTTTTGTTTTGTTTCGAAGTAATACCATTCTGTGAATGCTAGGAATTTCTGGCACTGAAACAGGCCAGTGGTGAAGATATTTTTGCTTGAAGATCTGGAGAGAAGATCAGCTTCTCCATCATTCCCCACTGTCATACCACTCAGATGGTTCCACTACTCCATCTACACTGAAGGACACTCCTGTCTGGAAATACTAACCACTGGTTACTTCTTTTTGTTTTGTTTTGTTTTAAACATTTATTAATATTTATATTTTAGAAAAGTTAACATTTTTACAAGATTTATGCTCTTACTTTCCCCATCACCCCCCAACCTCACCCCTCCCCTGCCCGATATGCATTTCCACTGGTTTTAACATGTGTCATTAATCAAGACCTATTTCCAAATTGTTGATAGTTGCATTGGTATGGTACTTTTGATCCCCTATCATGTCCTCATCATCCCATGTATTCAAGCAGTTGATTTTCTTCTGTGTTTCCTCTCCTGCTGTTCTTCCTCTGAATGTGGGTAGCATTCTTTTCCATCAATCCCTCAGAATTGTCCGGGTCATTGCATTGCTGCTGGTACAGAAGTCCATTGCATTTGATTTTACCACAGTATATCAGTCTCTGTGTACAATGTTCTTCTGGCTCTGCTTCTTTCACTCTGCATCAGGTCCTGGAGGTCTTTCCAATTCACATGGAATTCCTCCAGTTTATTATTCCTTTTAGCACAATAGTATTCCATCACTAGCATATACCACAGTTTGTTCAGCCATTCCCCAATTGAAGGACATAACCTCGTTTTCCAGTTTTTTGCCACCACAAAAAGCCCGGCTATAAATATTTTCGTGCAAGTCTGTTTATCTATGATCTCTTTGGGGTACAAGCCCAACAACGGTATGGCTGGATCAAGGGGTAGGCATTCTTTTATAGCCCTTTGAGCATAGATCCAAATTGCCAGCCAGAATGGTTGGATCAGTTCACAGCTCCACCAGCAATGCATTAATGTCCCAACTTTGCCACATCTCCTCCAACATTCATTACTCTCCCCTTCTTTCATTTTAGCCATTCTGCTAGGTGTGAGGTGATGCCTCAGAGTTGTTTTGATTTGCATTTCTCTAATTATTAGAGATTTAGAACACTTTCTCATGTGCTCACTGATAGTTTTGATTTCTTTACCTGAAAATTGCCTATTCGTGTCTCTTGCCCATTTTTCAATTGGGGAATGGCATGATTTTTTATACAATTGATTTAACTCCTTATATATTTGAGTAATTAGACCCTTGTCAGAGTTTTTTGTTACAAAGATTTTTTCTCACTTTGTTGTTTCCCTTCTGATCTTGGCTACATTGTTTTGGTTTGTACAAAAGCTTTTTAGTTTTATATAATCAAAATAATTTATTTTACATTTTGTAATTTTCTCTAACTCTTGCTTGGTTTTAAAATCTTTCCTTTCCCAGAGATCTGACAAGTATACTATTCTGTGTTCACTTAACTTATTTATAGTTTCCCTCTTTATATTCAAGTCATTCGCCCATTCTGAATTTATCTTGGTGTAGGGTGTGAGGTATTGATCTAAACCTAATCTCTCCCATATTGTTTTCCAAATTTCCCAACAGTTTTTGTCAAATAGTGGATTTTTGTCCCAAAAGTTGGGCTCTTTGGGATTATCATACACTGTCTTGCTGATATCCTTTACCCCAAGTCTATTCCACTGATCCTCCCTTCTGTCTCTTAGCCAGTACCATACCGTTTTGATGACTGCGGCTTTATAGTATAGTTTAATATCTGGTACTGCTAGGCCCCTTTCCTTCACATTTGTTTTCATTATTTCCCTTGATATTCTTGATCTTTTGTTATTCCAAATGAAGTTTGTTATAGTTTTTCCTAATTCAGTGAAAAAGATTTTTGGTAGTTTGATACATATGACACTAAATAGGTAAATTAATTTGGGTAGAATGGTCATTTTTATTATGTTAGCTCATCCTACCCATGAGCAATCAATGTTTTTCCAATTGTTTAGATTCAGTTTTATTTGTTTGGAAAGTGTTTTGTAGTTGTTTTCGTATAATTGCTGTGTTTGTTTTGGTAGATAGATTCCTAAGTATTTTATATTGTCTAGGGTGATTTTAAATGGTGTTTCTCTTTCTACCTCTTGCTGCTCTACTGTGTTGGAAATATATAGAAATGCTGATGATTTATGTGCATTTATTTTGTACCCTGCAACTTTGCTAAAGTTGTTGATTATTTCTACAAGCCTCTTAGTTGATTCTCTAGGATTTTTTAAGTAGACCATCATATCATCTGCAAAGAGTGATAGCTTAGTCTCCTCATTGCCTATTTCAATACCCTCAATTTCTTTTTCTTCTCTAATTGCTACTGCTAGTGTTTCTAGTACAATGTTAAATAATAGAGGAGATAATGGGCATCCTTGTTTCAATCCTGATCTTATCGGAAAGGCTTCTAATTTATCCCCATTGCATATGATGCTTGTTGATGGTTTTAGGTATATACTGTTTATTATTTTTAGGAAAGGATCTTCTATTCCTATACTTTCCAGTGTTTTCAATAGGAATGGGTACTGTATTTTGTCAAAGGCTTTTTCAGCATCTATTGAGATAATCATGTGATTTTTGTTTGTTAGACTGTTGATATGGTCAATTATGTGGATGGTTTTCCTAATGTTGAACCATGCTTGCATTCCTGGTATAATTCCCACCTGATCATGGTGGATGATCTTCTTGATTACTTGCTGGAGTCTCTTTGCTAGTATTCTATTTAGGATTTTTGCATCTATGTTCATTAGGGAGATTGGTCTGTAGTTTTCATTCTCTGTTTTTGATCTCCCTGGCTTTGGAATCAGTACAATATTTGGGGCATAAAAGGAATTTCGTAGGACTCCTTCTTTGCTTATTATATCAAATAATTTGTGTAGTATTGGGATTAGTTGCTCTTTGAATGTCTGATAGAATTCACTTGTGAATCCATCAGGCCCTGGAGATTTTTTCTTAGGGAGTTCTTTGATGGCTTGTTCAATTTCTTTTTCTGATATGGGATTATTTAGATATTCTATTTCTTCTGCTGTTAATCTAGGCAATTTATATTTTTGTAAATATTCATCCATATCTCTTAAATTGCTATATTTATTGCCATATAATTGGGCAAAATAGTTTTTAATGTTTGCCTTAATTTCCCCTTCATTAGAGGTGAGGTCTCCCTTTTCATCTTTGATACTGTCAATTTGGTTTTCTTCTTTCCTTTTTTTAATTAGATTGACCAGTACTTTGTCTATTTTATCTGTTTTTTCAAAATACCAGCTTCTAGTCTTATTTATTAATTCAATAGTTCTTTTACTTTTGATTTTATTAATTTCTCCCTTGATTTTTAGTATTTCTAATTTAGTTTTCATCTGGGGATTTTTAATTTGCTCGCTTTCTAATTTTTTAAGTTGCATGCCCAATTCATTAATCTCTGCCCTCCTTAATTTGTTAATATATGCACTCAAGGATATAAACTTCCCCCTGAGTACTGCCTTGGCTGCATCCCACAGAGTTTGGTAGGATGTCTCATCATTGTCATTCTCTTCAATGAAATTGTTGATGATTTCTTCTTTGACTAATTGGTTTTGGAGAATCATATTGTTTAATTTCCAATTGGCTTTTGATTTGCCTGTCCAGGTGCCCTTACTAATTATTATCTTTATTGCATTATGATCTGAGAAGGTTACATTTATTATTTCTGCTCTTTTGCATTCAATCTTTGTGAATGTACCATGTGCAGCTGAAAAGAAGGTGTATTCCTTTTTGCCCCTATTTATTTTTCTCCACATATCAATTAAATCTAATTTTTCTAGGACTTCATTCACCTCTCTTACCTCTTTCTTATTTATTTTTTGGTTTGATTTATCTAGATCTGAAAGAGGAATATTTAGATCTCCCACTAGTATGGTTTTACTGTCTATTTCCTTCTCGAGCTCTGCCAGTTTCTCCTTTATGAATTTGGATGCTGTACCACTTGGTGCATACATATTGAGCAGTGTTATTTCCTCATTGTTTATACTGCCTTTAATCAGGATGTAATGATCTTCCCTGTCTTTTTTAATCTTATCTATTTTTACTTTGGCTTTGTCAGAAATCATAATAGCCACTCCTGCCTTCTTTTTCTCATTTGATGCCCAAAAGATTTTGCTCAAGCCCTTAACCTTAAACTTGTGTATGTCCACCTACCTCATATGTGTTTTTTGTAGACAACATATGGTAGGATTTTGGTTTCTAATCCACTCTGCTATTTGCTTCCGTTTTATGAGGGAGTTCATCCCGTTCACATTCAGAGTTATAATTGTCAGTTGTGCATTCGCTGACATTTTTGTATCCTCCCCTATTCCTATCCCTTCTTAAACTATTTCCTTTTAAACCAGTGGTTTGCTTTGAGCTGGTATCCCTTATCCCCTCCCTTGATTAACTACCCTTTCTACCCCCTCCCTTATTATTCCTCTCTTTTTATTTTTAAAGGCCTAATGAATTCCCTCCCCCTTCTTCTCCCCTCCCTTTTTTGACCTCCCCACTCACCTGCTCCCCTTGGTTTATCCCTTCTGACTCAGTAGGGTTAGATAGAGTTTTATATCCCAATGGATATAACTATTCTTCCCTCTCAGGGTTAATTACTCTGAGAGTAAGGTGTAAATATTACCTCTTAATGCTCTCTTCCTCTCCTTCTTATAATAGTATTCATCCCTTCTCCTTCCCATGCCCTCTTTGTGTGTAATAGTTTTCTTATTTCTTCAAGATTCTCTTAGTGTCCTCTACTATTCATCCCCCTTTTTTCCCTTCCCACCCATATTATCTTAGACCATTTGGTATTCCAACCTCTCCCTATGAATAATTCTTCTAATTATTAAAATAGTGAATGCTATAATAGTGAACAGAGTTCACTACAGAGAATTATACATAACATTTCCCCGCTTAGGAGTTCCAATAATTAGATCTTATTGAAGCCCTTAAAGAGGCAAATTTAAAAAATATGAGTTTTCTTACTTTCCCTTCTGTTTCTTATTTACCTTTTCATGTTTCTCTTGATTTTTGTGGTTGGATATCGAACTTTCAATTTAGTCCTGGTCTTTTCTGTGCAAATGCTTGGAAATTTTCTATCTTGTTGAATGCCCAAACTTTGCCCTGGAAGAATATAGTCAGTTTTGATGGGTAGGTGATCCTTGGTTGTAAACCCAGTTCTCTTGCCTTTCTGAATATCATATTCCAAGCCTTGTGGTCTTTTAGTGTGGAGGCTGCCAGATCCTGTGTGATCCTGAATGGTGCTCCTTGATATCTGAATTGTCTCTTTCTGGCTTCTTGTAATATTTTTTCTTTTAGTTGGAAGCTCTTAAATTTAGCTATTATATTTCTTGGGGTTGTCTTCTCATTGTCTAGTATAGAAGGTGATCTATGGATCCTTTCAATGTCTATATTGCCCTCTTGTTGTAGAACTTCAGGGCAATTTTGCTGAATAATTTCTTTTAGTATGGAGTCCAAATTTCTATTAATTTCTGGTTTTTCAGGAAGACCAATGATTTTCAGGTTGTCTCTTCTAGCCCTGTTTTCTTGATCTATCAGTTTCTCATTGAGATATTTCATGTTTCCTTATATTTTATCTGTCTTTTGACTTTGTTTTATTTGATCTTGCTGTCTTGATAGATCATTGGCTTCTACTTGCCCAATTCTCGTCTTTAGAGACTGGTTTTCTGCTATAAGCTTTTGATTTTCCTTTTCAGTTTGGTCTGACCTGTTTTCCAGCTGTTTGATTTTGGTCTCCAATTTGCTTATTAATTCTTTTGATTTGGGGGCATCTTTTTCTAATTGCTCAATTCTAGCCTTTAGAGACTGGTTTTCAGCTACAATCTTTTGGTTTTCCGCTACAATCTTTTGGTTTTCCTTTTCAATCTGGTCATTTCTGGTCTTTGATTTACTTGCCTCACTTTCCAATTGTGGAATTCTGCCTTTTAAACTGTTATTTTCTTGCCAGATCTCTTCCATCTTTCTCATGATCTCAGATCTGAACTCTTCAAGACCTTGTGACCCATTTTCATTGTTTTGGGAAGGTTTGGATTGTTTGTTCTCCTCTACTGTTTCCTCTGTTGTCTGGATTTTTTCTGTGTAAAAGTTGTCAAGTGTTAAAGGTTTTTTCTTCTTCATCTTTCTCTTCTGGTTTTCCTGATGATTTTGGCTTGCCATATTAAGCTGAGTTCCTTCTCAGCTTTATGCTCGTGCCCAGGATCTGATTGTGGCTCTTTAGAGATTCCTGAGGTCTCAGGTATAGTTTTGGGACAAGCCCCCTGGTGGTCTCCTTGCTCGTTCTTCTGCCTGAAGCTCCTTTAACAGTTTCAAGGAGCTGCTTTCGCAGTCAAGCACCTCTCTGCACTGGGTCCCCACTCAAGGTCCGCTCCTGTACTCAGGATCAGCCCCTTCATCCGCTCCCCAGTCCACGCTTTAATCCGTGTCTCAGCCGGCGTCTGTGCCAGCCCCTTTGCCTGCACCTGGGCTCAGGGTCTGAGCTCAGAGTCCACGAGTTCCTCAGCTTCCCGGGGGGGGGGGGGGTTGCTGCTCCCCAGAACAAGCCCTGGTGAGCTGCCAATGACTCGATGGGTGCCCCAATCCTGCTCCGACTCCCGTGCGCTGGCTTTGGCGCAGTAGGTGGTGTGGGGTGGGGGAGGGGGTTGCTCCGCTTGTGTTTTCGTGGGAGCTGTTTCACCCCTTTATAGCATGGAAATGCCCCGTTTCCACATACCTCCGATGCTGCACCCTGTTGTGGGGTCCCTTCTTTCCTCTGGATTTGTTTTTATGTCTTCTTGAGGAGTCCTATATGCGTGGGTTAGGAGAGGTCAAGAAGTTGCTTTTTACTCTGCCGCCATCTTAACCCCGCCTCCCACTGGTTACTTCTGAAGAATCAAAATGAAAGCCAAATGGGAAACCATATGTATTTTGTTTTGCCCTAATTCAGTCAATTCCCACACCCTCAACTGTGTCTTTCCCTCTGATGAATATTTTAAAATATAGTAAAAAATAAATACCACCTCTTGCTCTTTCTCCTCCCTTCTCCAAGTGAGACAGGGAAGAGCTACCCAGATGCACAGAGAAGTATTTCAAAGATTAACATGGAGCTTGGGAATGGAAAGGAAAGCACAGCTATGAGAAATGGACTATTTTCTATCCTACCCCCATCTCCCTCCCAAGGACATTCTTCAGGAAGATGCCCACAGCAAAGTGTACTGCAATTCTTTGGTGCCAAATGGTCTAACAGGAACAAGCTGGAACTGAATGTACTAACAAAGTGATTACATATAATATGGGAAGCTTGAAATGCAACCCAAAAAATAATGTTCTAGATAGAATTATGTGAATCCATCTGTAAGAATATGTGTTGTGTACACTTGAGACTGTTACTGAAATTTGCTTCTAGTCATGAATCTTGAGTGGATTCACTCTGCCAATGACCTCCCCAGGTTGGTTCCTCCTTGGCCAGAAGTTGAAGCACAAACCTGTATCCTAATTTGACTCCTCCCTTAGGTTTCATCTGAATTACTATCATTTTCCTTAGTATCCCATAATGATGCCCCTGACTGAGCTAAAATTTCTCTAAGATAAAGTGTCTTTAATGATGATCTTGGTCCAAAAGGTGTAATTTGACTAGATTATAATGAAACACTTACCCATCTCCACTATATCATCATCACGCCTCACATTGCAGTCCTTTTGCCTGCTCTTTCATGCCCTCCATGCATGTAGGCCACCAGAACACTTCCTGATACTGCTTCAGGCTCTGTACGTCTTTTCCATTACCTGCCAATGTACACATGTCTGAAGTGAGAGATCTTCTAATTCCCAATTCAATGATCTTTTGACTAACCCCACACTGTCTCTCAAAAAAGTGGGATAATAATTCACAGGATCACAGACTTAGAACTGGAAGGGAATCTCAGACATCATTTAGTCCAGTGTTTCTCAAGTTGTACTACAAAGAACTCTGAAACAACCCAAAAAATTTAATATACCATTGTTGATTATTAGACATTAAAATCATTTTTAGAAAATATGAATTCAAAGTTTTAAAGAATATTATCTAGACCAGTGATGGGCAAACTTTTTAAAGAGGGGGCCAAAAGAAAGGAAATGCTTATCTGTCGGTCTGTTTCTAAGGCAACTCTTTCAAGGTTTCATTGTATTGTATCCTACTTGTTGTATTCATCAGATTAGGAATAATGTCACTGGGAAGGATAGAATATTTCATCCCTTCCCCCATCTGGCCCACGGGCTGTAGTTTGCCCATCACTGATTCTTAGAATACTTGCCTCACAAAGATGATCATGAGGATCAAATAAGATGATTTCCACAAAAATGTTTAAAGCACTGTATCAATGACTCAAGATCACTTCTCATTTCCTTTGTTTGATAGGTAGAAGAAAACAGGGCCAGATAAGAGTTAAAAGGCAAAATATATTTGGCCTCTCTAAGGAGAAGCAACAAGATGAACATGAGGAAAAAAAATTACAAAATAGATAAAGTTTGGTTTTGGTTCCCTTCCACCTCTCCCTGCTTCTATCCTACCACTTAGAGCCTTGTCTGTCCACCTCTACAGGATTTCTGGGCCTTTCTGGTTTTTCCTACAAAATGTGCCCCACACTGGCCTTTCCCTTCCTCAAAGTGACTTACCTTGCAGATTAACTTGTAGCTCCTTCCTTTTCTTCCCCATCACTTTCTGAAAAATTCCACTAGGGCCATCTTTGGAAGCAAGTGTCCCAGTCACAATACTGTCATGATTAAACAATTGGGCAATCCTCAAGTACACACCAGGTCAAAAAAAGGAATAAAAATTATTCATTATTAATTTTAATGGATGTTTAAACATATTAGTAACATGGAAAAAATAATTTTAAAAAGTTTCCTAAGGATATACGAGCCTATGAAATAATTTTATCATAAAAAGGTAAGTAGATAGAACTGTTAACTGGAACCACCTATGCATAGTGGCTATTCAAAACACCTCAGATCTCCAATTAACCTTCCACACTTCCTCACTTCCTACTTTGCTGAGATTATCAAAGTAATTCATCATGAGATATTTCATCTCTCCTCCTTTTCTACCTTCTCCTCCTTGACAAGGTTAATTATTTTATTCTTCCCTTAATCCCATTCCCCTTTCCTCTCTTTCAGGACCTTGTTCCATCTGCCATTTTTTCTCTTTTCTTATCTCCTTGCCTATGCCAACTCTAGAAACACATACATCTCCTAAAATGCTCTTATCCTAAAGAAAATAAAAACTCTTTGCTTAATCCCATTATTTCCTCAAGATATTTTTTCTATTTCTTCTTCCCTTCACTGTTAAATTATCTATTTTTAAAGAAGTTTCCATTTTTTACAGATCATAGCTATAGAGCTAGAAGGAAATTCAATGGACATCTAGTCATACCCCCTCATTTTACAACTGAGAAAACTAAACTGTAGAGAATTGAAGCAACTCACCTTTCTAATGAAACTACCTTTACTAAGGTGATAAATAAACTCAACTGCCAAATCAAAAAACTTTCTTACACTTCCTTTTCCCTGAAATTTCTGCAGCACTTTTTGGCTATTTCCTTTGATGGTCTCTTCTCCTTAAATTTCAGTAACAGTTTTCCCTTCTTATTTTCCTCCTAACAGACTAACTACTTGTTCTCAGATTCATTAAGTAGTTCATTAAATTTCTCTGGTCTCTTAAGTAAGGATATCTACTGAGGTTTTATTTCCTACTCTCTTCCCTCTCTACACTCTTTCCCTTAATGATGTCATTCTCTTCTTATGACTTTAATTAACTCTTTCTTATGATATGCATATAGGATGATTTCAGGAAGGTGCAATTTGGGACTAGAGATCAGGAATCAAAACAGACAGAGGCAGAAAAAGACAGTCAGAGACAAATGTAAAGAGAAAGTCTTTTGTTATAAGGTATTCCAGCCTCAGCTTTCCAATTGACTAAAGAATATTTCCACCTGTGGGTTGTTCAGGAAGGACTAGCACCTCAGGTGTGAGGACTTGCCAAGCCCTTTTCAGGACAACTCACTCATCTTTGGTGGTGGCCTTTCCCCTAACTCTCATCTGTGGCTCCAAGAAACTATAGCATGTGCAGAAACCACATCCTGGTAAAATTGTCTTGGCAGATTAGCTAAACCAGGTTGAGGATAACTAACAGTACCCAAACCTATCAGTGACTTAGAGGGATATCTACCCCAAGAATGTGAAAACTTCATTGAAGTCATTCACCACATCCCAGACCATCACCAGTTACCCTGAAATTTGTCTTGCCACTAGACTTCAATGACTCTAGAAGAGAGAATGAGGCTGGCAACTTTATACAACTCCACCTCACTTAAATTCAACTCATGCACAAGTCAAAACATTACCCTATGATGTCATTAGTTCTCTTTCAAACAAAGGACCAACACTTAGATGTCCTACTGTGACCTCAGAATCAACATGTCTAAAATAACTCAGAGACAGAGAAACATAGAGTCCCTTGTCAGCAGGTGTTTCTGTCTCAGTTTTTCATTTGACTGCTCAATATCTCCACCTAGATGTCCCACTGTCTCCTCAGACTCAACATGTCTAAAACAGTTCATCTCATCCCCCACAAAAAAATGGAGAAAAAAGAAACAAGAAGTTTACTCTACCCCTCAATTTACCAGTTTACCCATTTTTCTTGATAACACTATTTTCTTTTGAATTACCCAGGATCAAAGCTTCATTATCATTGTTTGGTTCTTTCCTCTTATGAAAGTTAGGCAGCTAGAATGGCACAGAAGCAGCTAGGTGGTGCTGTAGAGAGAGAGCTGGGGATAGAATCAGGATGAAATGTGTTTAAATGAATTCAGCCTCAGATATCTATCTCTTAGCTGTGTGGCTGGGAAAGTCAACCTTTCTACTTCCTCATATATAAAATAGGGATAATATCTCCTATCTCTCAGAGTTGCTGTGAGGATCTAATGAGATAATATTTGTAGAATGCTTAACACAGTGCCTGACACAAAGGAGGTACTGAATAAATAGTGTACTGGTTTCCCTTAAGTATGGGTCCTGCAGAAAATGTGCTTCATTTAATACAAAGAGAGGAGGTATATATTCCTTGAACATCTTTGTACCTTAAAAAGACCTTTCTACCTTTACCCTTGCCATTAACTAATAAAATCGACAATTCTATTTCTGAAGAAATTAATTAGCTCACCTACGTGGCCAGTAGTAATATAAGGTAGCCTTTGTTCCAAGGGGGTACTTAAGAACCTCTTCAAGTCCTAAAAAAGAGGACTTTTTTCCATCCTGGTCCTTGAAGTTTTCAATGAGGAAAGGGGCAACTTTTGTGTAGAAGGGGGTTGTCATCCCAACTTCTAGTGATACCAACTGCCAATCAACTGACAAACAGATAAGTCCAAGAGTCTCTGTAATAACAGTTATTCACCACTGGGAATCATACCCAAAGCCATCATCCAAGGAAAAAACCCAGATATGACCAAACAATTATTTCTAGAAATGCTGCATCCTCTACCTTCTCAGCAGCTACAAGTTCTTAAAAGCCATACAAAATTCTTGGCATTTTCCAAGTGGTTCTAGCAATGGAAACGACACTAAAGAAGACACATTGCTATCTCTTTGTTGCTCTACTCTAAGGACCACAGGACCTTTCCATTTTACTTGCAACTAAAATTTCCTATATACGTTGTCTCCTTAATTGGAATTTGTCTCTTGGAAGTAGGAACCACTTTGTTTTTTTCTTTGTATCCCTAGCACTTAGCATGATACTTTGTCCATAGTCAGTTCTCACTAAATGCTTTTTCATTCATTTATTCATAATAGGGAACTAGCCAAAAAGTCCAGTCTTTAGGAGACCGAATAGTATTTGGCTGTTGCAATTCTCCAAGTGGAAGAGAGACAAAGTATTCTGATTGCAAGAGGGTCATGATGACATGAAATAAAAGAGCTTTGGAGGGATTTTGGAACATGCATAAAAATATTCTACAACTGCTTCTGGTCAGCTAAACTATCTGGTCAATAGGAGTCTCTTAAAAGATTGTAGAAGCATTCCAAAAGGCATTAGCCAACCTGGACCTCTTCTCTTGATTGGACTTTCTTTCAAGCTGACCTCTTCTTGCCCTCAGAGTGTAGTAGGGTCTACTGGGACCCAGCCCAGGAGTATCTGAGACAAGAACACATCTGGTATGAGTCTGCATTTGGATGTGAACTTGGTGAGACCAATAATACCATGTAGATACTTCTAATTCTCCAGAGACAAGTTAGCATAGAGGAGAATACTATAGAGGTGTTAGGAGAAGGAGGTGGGGAAGGGATATTTACCCTTTATAGTTCCATTTCCCGTTTTGCCATATCTTCAAAGTAAATATACATTTATAAAGTCTAACTGATGTTAATTGGTTAAATGGAATTAAAGTAATAGTCAATGGTAATTAAGTGTGAGACCCAGGATGGGGACTTGAGCCATCATTGTTATAAAAACTCAAGCCCTCAGGGTACCACTAATGGTAGTTATAGTGGATAGAGTACTGGACCTAGCACCAGGAAATTCTGAGTTCAAATCCAGCCTCAGACTCTTAATAGCTATGTGACCCTGAGCAAGTCACAGAAACTACTTCCCAGGGTTGTTGTGAAAATCAAATGAGATAATATTTGTAAAGTGGTTATCAAAGACCCTAACACATATTACACACTTAATAAGCTGGATTTTTTCCTCCAGAACCCTGAGAAAGAAGATGTAGCTGGCCTGACTGGATTAGTGAGCCCAGAGAAAGCATATTTACTACAAATTAAAGAAGTCTCCCTATGACCATGCTTATTATGTCTCTGTCATCTGCAGTCCTTTAGTATACTTTTATTGTCTTGCTAAAAGCAAGAAGTAGAATGGTTATTTTGCAATTTTTACCAGAACACTTATTGTGCAATTTGGCTGGAAAAGTCAATGGACCAATCTGGAGAAGTAGCTGACAAGACTGGTTCCCTTCAGGGTCCAGGACCCCATGTGAAATTAGAAAGATTTTTTAAGATATCTTTTGGTACATCAAAGAAAAGTTGCCCACAAGCTTCCTGACAAAGATTGGAAATATTAGAATTTTTTTTTCTCTAATGAGTCAGTTACTCCTTTTTGGGGTTATTCCTGTTTCTGCCTAAGCCACCTGGTTCCAAGGAGTGGAGCTCTTATTTTTCTTCTACTTGCATGCAGATTCCTCACGTGGAATTCAGTCTAAAAGAATCCATCTAATCACTTCCTGTGACTTGTGGGAGGATTTCTTAATTTAAGTCTATATAATCTGAATTCACTCTAAGTGTGTAAAAGTTTTGCAGCATGCTACCTCTCCCACTGTCATCAGTAAAAAGTCATTATCAGACCCTTCTCTACTTAACAATATCTTAGACCAGGTGTGAGTGCAAAGCCCCCTACGCCCTTTTATGATTATAGTAATATTAGGGTTATTATTAATAATTTAATCATTAGTTTTGAGTGAATAGCCAAAGTGATATACTTACTTTATAAAAATTGTAAGAATTAACTAAGAAAGTTACAGTTTAGGATGGTATCAAATCTTGTTTACATCCTTTTGACCTATAGTCAAAAAGTTACTACCAAGCCCACCACAGTCTGCTTGAGGTGAAAGCCCAAGATGGTCACCCAAGCAGAGGGCCCCTCTTGTTTCTCTAAACTGCTAACTCCAAATATTGTCTGCAAAAGACACTAAGAGTGTAAAGGCCTTTAAAAGGTCAACAATAATAATAGCCTTAAATTACCACCCAAAGTGATCTTTTACAATCACTTGTTTAATCAGCAGTTGCATCACTAGTTAAGTAACTGCCTATGTAAAAGATTTTAGCATCTTTTTTCTATTTTTGTATCACTGTCACTATGTCCTAAGATTTCTCTCTATAAAAACGGCCATCTCCTAAGGCTCGGGGGTCTCTGGTTATGATGGGACCAGGATCCAGCTTTATTGTGAGATGAGTCTTCTCTCAATAAACCTATTATTTAGTTTGGAGTTCTGTATTGGTGTGATAAATTTTTGCCACACAGATATATCCCCAGCAGATTGCCCCATGGACCAAGCTTCTCCTTGGTAAATTGACCTGCAGGCTTGGAAAGGAGAATTCTGACTCCAATCTCTTCCCTGTGTATCTGTGAAAATGAATCCCATCCCAACATAACACTTTGTCTCAAGCTTCTAATTTCCATCAGGATATGACCTAGCCTAAGGAAAGCTTTGCTGGAAGTGATTTTAGAGTTATAGAATCCTTTTATGCAGCTTCTCTTTTTCTTACCTTTGGGTCTCTGAGGCAGACAGTTATGTTTGATTTGGGAAAGAAAGAAACAAATAAACAAAAGAAGGAAGGAAGGAAGGAAGGAAGGAAGGAAGGAAGGAAGGAAGGAAGGAAGGAAGGAAGGAAGGAAG
>NC_058133.1:219838389-219878701 GCF_016433145.1 Gracilinanus agilis
GAAAGGAGGAAGGGAGGGAGGGAGGGGAGGGAGAAAGGAAGAAAGACTGAGCAAAGAAAAGAAAGGGCTAGGTTCATTGTTGTTAAGTCTTGTCCAACTCTGACTCTTCATGACCCCATGGACCATGCACACCAGGCCCTTCTATCCTCTCCTGAGGAGATTAAATAGGGACAACCTAAATACTTTCAAAGATTTGCTGCATTTGAAAATGTCTGTTCCTTAAGGAGGGGGGAAAAGCCTCAATTAATTATACAGACTGGATAGAATGTGGAAAATACAATGAATTGTTTTATTTGGTGACTTTTATGTTTAAGATGTGTTCAGTTGGGAATGAAAAATGTGAATATTTGTGATCAGCCTTGCTGGGCTAAACTCTAGGAATGCAAAGTGCCTTTTAATTTTTTTTAATTGCCTGGTCTATTGCCTTCTGACCATATAACTAACCACCACTGTGTGTGGTCCTCTTTGAAAAACCATTTTCATAAAATTATAGAACTAGAAGGGACCTCAGAGGTTACTGAGTCCAATCTTCTCATTTACAGATGAGGAAAAGTAAAGAGATTAAGTGACTTTCCCAGGGTCAAATAGCAAGTAATTGAGACAGAATTAGAACCCAGGTCTTCCTGATTCTAAATCCAGTGCTCCATGTGCCTAGTCCACTCCACTTCATAAACTGAGATTTGTTTTGTGTTTGAAAAAAAAAAGATTTTCTAAAGTTCTTTTCCTATATCTAAGAATGTAAAACCACATACGCACTTTGAAAAAATATTGAATGTTTTGATTTAGAAATGCTTGGGTTGTTTGTAGTATACAGAATTGGGGTGATATAGTTTTTCTAGCTTTGGCTGAGTTCCAAAAGCTGTTAGAGGTTTGGAATCTTGAGGAAGAGGCAGTTGGCTGGATCTTCTGTGGAGGGAGGTTGTGAATCAGCTGAGCTGCCTTGATTATCTAGCTTTAATATTGAAATTTAGCCTAGCTTTGATATATTTACTTAAGAAATTATTATTTTAGATAAACCCTTTATATCTTCCTTTCCTAATACCATCCCTGCCTTCCCTCCCTTACCTTATATGTCTGTGGAGTTAATAAGGAGAGTAATTATAGAGGAGTTAAATCTGTGAAGAGTTACCTAATTGACAGCATTAGTTATAGTTAGTCAGTCATCATTTATTCCCTTTAGATAGCAATAGCATTTTGTAAAGCTGAGTTTAAAGGCAGGTCCTTACTCAGACTCCATCTTTGTTTCCCTTCCCCCACCTGAGTTCCTGAGACAACTGATAGGGCTTTCCTTTGATCCACCTTCCTAACAAACATCCTTCAAACAAAATAAACCCTTTTGTGTTTCAACAGCCCTATTAGTGTAATTTGTCTGTTAGTTATCAAGAGGGAAGAAGAGGGAAAGAGACAACATACTCTGGGCTTAGAGGGAAGCTGAGCATCCATCTTGAAGGAAGGTGTTACTTCAAAACAGGCCCCTTCCTGTGAAATTAACTAAAGCCTGTTTGTTAATTTCAGTCTAGTCTATTTTCCTCAGCTTGTGTTTGAGTCTAAGTCCCAGTCTGTAAGCCTGCTGTGTTTGTCTGTTTAGTTTAATTTCTCTTCTCCCTAAAAGATCTGTTTCCCTTCTGTGTTATACTCCTGACTTCAGTCCTATTATACCCTGAATCTCCTTTAATCCCAGCCTACCTGTAACCGAGATTACCCACTTAGCAAGTCTCCAACATCCTCCTTTCAAACTTCCTTATACCCCACCTTTCCTCAAATTACCCACATTACATGTAATTTTAAATTGAAAGGCAAGCAGCCTTGAGAGGGAAAAAAAAGGCCTTGAGTCAAACACCTTATCAAACCCTGATTCTGTATGAAGAAATGTCTATGAAACAGTTTTATATGAGAGAAGAAAAAAGTATCAGCATCTATAGAATTGTATATGAAACAAGAAAGCTTTTATGAATTTTGTGAAAAATATGGAACATAATAATTAGAAAATTTATTTAAAATTGCAAAAGGCTACATGTATGTTGTCATCCTGTTCAAGCCATCTATATTTCAAACTGTGTTCAGTTGATGGGCTCCGGGATAAGGGTTAATGAGTCAAAGAAAGAGGAAAAAGTGAGTAAGAAAAGGAGTCTAATTAAAGGTCCCCCTTAACTAAACCCAGTTTAGTCAATCCCATTTATTCCCAAGAACTAAACCAGAACAGAGTGGAGAAAAGACTGGGGGAAGTGCTCCAACTTTCTGGACCCAGCAATGTTTATTAATAATGGAATAGTAAACATTATTGCAAGCTACACTGGTAAATTGTGACCATATTTTGAATTTTATATGCTTAAAAGTCTATGTTGAACTTTAAATAAAGATAAGATCATCTTATATCCAAAGCTATTCTTCTAAAGCAAAAGATGAGAAAGTTATGAATTATATTTGTCCATGACGGAAAAATATTTTACAACATTAATATGTATGTTTGTATATATATATATACATATATATGTTCATTTATGTTTATATGTATATATATAAAGTATGTGCCCTAGCTTAAAAAATGTTATGCCTTCAACCCCAATCAAACTAAATTATTCAAGAAATGTGCTATCCCAATGCTGACCAAAATAAAAGCATCCATAATCGCCACAAAACTTACAAAGCAATTTAGTTTTATGAATATGATGAGAAGGATTTTAGATCTTGGCTTGCTTATATTTTAAGGTCATTTGGTTCTATTTGAGACCCTTAGTTTCTCTATTATATATGAAATACTTGTACGTTTGCCATACTCCTTGAAATCGGCAAATTAATCACAATTATACAGTGTGGCCTTCTTTCCAAAACAAAGAAAAAAGTACATCACATCTGTAGTACAGTTGTTTAAGACAATGAATGTGAGGAAATATAAATAGGAAATTTGATTCATTAATTAGAATGGGTGTTCCCTGAGAACAGGGACTTGCTTTTGTCTTTCTATATATCCCTCAGTGCTTAGCACAGTGTCTGGCATAGGTAATGTGTGTTCAGTTGTTTCAGTTATGTTCAATCCTTTGTGAGCCCTTTTGGGGTTTGATTGGCAAAAATACCAGAATGGTACCCTATTTTCTTCTCTAGCTCATTTTATAGATGAAGAACTGAGGCAAATAGAATTAAGTGACTTGCCCAGGGTCACACAACTGATAAGTGTGTGAGGCCAAATTCGAACTTGGTAAGTTGCCTTCCTGATTCTACGTATCACTTAGCTGTCCCATATAAGCTTCCCTTAATAAATACTAGTTGACTGACTATTCAAAATACATTGAAATTTGGAGCACATCATTTTTTTTAACTCCTACAATATTTGTAACGTTAAATATCCATTTAAAGGTCTCAAGTGACCAACTTACCCCTTAATTTGCTCATGTACATTGCTGAATTGAACATGTGATCAACGAAAAGAAGGGTTATGGATTTTAGGTGATGGATTATTAGATATGGTATTAATTGTATACTATTATAAATTTTTATGACATCTGGATAACTGTTGGATACTTATGTTGCTAAACAGCTAATTATTGTCCTTATGCAATACCACAAATTTAAAGTAACTCATTTGCCCCATCTTCTAATTATGCATATAATGTTGAGAAACAGGGCAATATAACAAAATATCAGACTACTTTCATGACTTTGTGTTTGTTGGCCAATTCTTTTAACAAAATAATGTTGTATTTTAAAGATTTTCATTCCCAATCCTAGAATATCTACTCCAAGCCAGCAAAGAGAATGACTTATTTGATCTTTGCTAGAAAGAAATTCAGCCAAGTTCTCCAGATTAGCAGCACTTCTGTTAACATCACAAGTCCCAACTGAGATGCTTTTTCCCCTCTAACAGAGGTTATTAACCTAGAGTACATTAATTCGTTTAGACAGACAAACAGATAATTTCAAGATTTTATTTTTTAAAACATTATTTTGATAAGGAGTTCATAGGTTTTTACCAGGCTACTAATGTTGTCCATGGCACAAAAATGGTTAAGGACTTTAGAAGTTGTTCTAGAGTTTAATATTGAAATATTCCCAATCTAGAGTTTAATATTAAGCTGGGTGGACAAAGTATATTTGCTAGTAACTGGGATCAAAAACACTGTAATCTCTATAACTACCAGTCCCTATCATTTAGATCAGTTTCCTCAACTATAAAATGGGGATTATAATAACATTGAGTTTTTGTAAAAAACAAATGAAATAATAATGGCAAACTGTGTAAGAGCTATTATTATTAATAATCTCAAAAATACTAAACCATTTTTCTAAACTTAATTTCCTATCTAGTTTGGAATGAACCCCTTTGGCATGAGTCTTCTATGGAAAAATCTACTGTATCATTGTTTTATCTTTGTGATTATTCACATTTACAATTTATATTTGCTTTGAAATGTATCATAAATGACATGGTATATGCAATAGAAAAGGAGAACAATGCTAATAGCACTGAAAGAAAAAAATAAGGGCTTGTAAAACACATTATATGAGCTCAGTGAACACAAAAGATGTTTTCAATGTTATATTATCATATGTTGTGTTATAGCTTAAAATAACTTTAATGCCTTGTCTTGCTACTTTCTGGTATAGCATCTATACCTTTCTTAAAAATGTAAAAGTAGAACTTATTATGCAGGTAGAATCTCTTGAAACTGTAAATTTGACATAGGATCCATGCTCTGACTCTGATCCCCATTTAAAGGTCCATGATAACACATCAGTCCATACCAGGGAAAAAGACAAGAGTCCTATAGTATACACTGCTTGGTACTTCCAAGTACTAAATCAGATCCAAGGGTAGATTACTGGGCAAACTGAAAATAAGCCTTACAAATATAATAGCAGGATCACGCTGACCTATTTCTCTGTTATTGTTTCCTCTTTGAATGGCTAGAGTTGGGAAAAAAGGCAATCTTCTGACCTTCATTTTTTTCTTCTTTAGAGCTCCAGGAGTACAACGAAGAGGGAGGACCCCACTACCTAGGCAAAGTAAAGCAGCAATTGGAAACACTCGTGGATAACTGTGGGACTAAGGCAGAGTCCTAAAACAGAATTGTCAAATATTTGGCCTCCACATGTGGCCCACAATACTAAAATATCATTGGGAAATATTTTTTAAACTACAACAAAACATAGATAATATTAGTTTGTGTGTTCTAAGTCAATTAGTGGTCCACAGAAATCTTGATAATCCATTTAGTGGCCATCATTTTTATTTGAATTTGACAGAACTGACCATAACATAGCAGACCTAGAACAGACAGAAATAAGTAAGAATGGATGAGAGTGAATTCAAAACCAGTCAGAGAGAGACCAGAATAAAATGTGCCAACATCCAACAATGTTACCTTACCCTGTTCCCTCAAAGTATTTATAGGCAAACCTGAGTGAGTTCCAAAACTTCAGAAAATTCTCCCTTTCTTTCCTCAGAACAGCTGTTGAAGAAATCTCAGCAAGTTCTAAAACTTAGCAAACCCTTTCCTTATTCTTTTCCAGACATATCACCTAAAAGGTATTGGGAATTGATTCAATTCAGTAGTTTCATTATAACTTGCTATTTGAACAAATGTTTTTATAACTAGAGTACATATAGAAAAATATATAATATTATATATAACATACATAATTATAATTCCATTTGCTTGGTTATGCTACCATTTCATTTAGCCTATTGTTTTTATTAAATCATTTGACCATGGAGGGGAGTGGGGGAATAAATTACCAAATCCTAAGAATGAGAGGATATGAATAAGAAAAGATGTTTCCAAAAGTAGTAAATGAGGTTTAAGAGCACAGATGAGAGATTTTCATTTTTTAAAAATTCGAAACCGAAGGACTGCAAGAGAGGAAACATATAAGGAAAACAACTGCTTGAACGCATGGGTCGGGGTGGACATGATTGGGGGTGTGGACTCGAAACTACCACACCAATGCAACTACCAACAATTTGGAAATTGGTCTTGATCAAGGACACATGACAAAACTAGTGGAAATGCGCATCGGCCATNCGGGGGGGGGGGGTTGAAGGGGAAAGGAGGAGCATGAATCATGTAACCATGTTAAAAATGAATATTAATAAATGTTAAAAAAAAAGATATAAATTTTCTCCTAAAAAAAAAAATTCGAAACCCATTCCAGATCATACTCCTAGATTTATAAGAACTTGGGGCCAGCTGCATCTTCCAGATGGACTTGGCAGCCAAATGGGCTTATGGGAGGAGAAAGGAGGTTATCTGAGTACAATTAGAGCATGATCTAGTTGTTTATGTATATATTATACCCACCCCACCCCACAGTCAATTAGCTAATTATGTGACTGCCCCTTGAATGCTACAAATTAAAGACATCTGTGGAAGGAAAGATCCAATTGCTGGTGGATACAGCTCTGGCAGCAACATCATGTGAAACCCAAGCATCTATTTCCCATGTGATCTGTCACATTATGAATAGTATAAATATCAAATCACTAACAGTGGGATTAGAAAGCCTCCTGTATGTAAACCTAAAATGGTTCATGAACAAATTCAATGCCAACAAAAAACATTTATTACTATGTATAGCTCTAGGGGAGATATAAAGTTTAACTAAGAAGTTTATGACCTCATGAAATTTACAGTCTACTAGGGAAGAAGGTCACCTAATCCATAGTACAAGTATGGTATGATATGATATGATATGGCATGGGATGGGATTGAATGGGATGGTACTTGGATGGGACAAGATAGTATGGGATGATATCATATAGTATTTTGTTGATATAGGATGGGATAGGATGGGATGGGATGGCAGGGGAGAGAAGAGTAGGGTAAAAACAAAATATATGTAGTGATAACTATAACACACAATAAACATAAGAGAAGAAAAATTCATGGAGGAAGTCTCATTTGAGTTGGTCTGTAAAACATGGGTAGGAATTCAAAAGGAAAAAGAGCAGAGAGGCAGGAAAATGCAGGTGACAGTTAAGTGTTGGGGTGGAGATGATGTGGGAAATGGAATAGTTCAGGATGCCATTAGATTGTAGCACATCTTGAATGTCCATCAAAGAAGACTACACTTTACATGGTAGGCAATAAGGACCTTGAAAACAGGATCAGAAAAAACAAATATATGAGTAAAAAATATTACTCTGGCACTGGTGAGAAGAATTAACTAGAAAAGCATGTAGTGTGAATCAAATTGTCTTTGTCTATCAATCAGCAACTTTTAAATTTAATCAACCAAAAACTGAAAACACCCCTACTTAACCTCTACTTAATACTAAGAAAGGGAGTTCACAGTCACTTACTTGGAGAGCTCCACCCTGTTAACCCAATTAATCAGAAACATGTGAATCCTATCAGTTGACACCTTCAGAGGCCTATGATAAGAGTTGACACCTTCAGAGGATGCTAGGCAATTTTGAAGCTATGATTGGCCCCCATGAAGAGGGGAAGGGACAGGAGGTGACTATAAAAAGCCCTGAAAGGCTAGGAATCTCCAGCTTGAATCTTGGGTTTGGAGCTTTGGTTGGTGACCTGCCTCTTGGAGGTGACCTGTGACTTGGACCTCGCCTTTGAATTGGTAACTTGGCTCTTGGACTGTTTCTTGGGTGACTAAGTAGCTGACCTTCCTTTCCTGGCTTCTGGAGAGATTAGTTCTGGAAAGGTCTTCCCCTCTTGGAGGAGGTCGCATGGTGGACACTGGTCCTCTGGTTGAAGGTTAACAAGCCCTGCCAGGCTGAGCCAAGCACCAGAGCAGTATTTAGTGTGTTAGGCTAGACATCTTCTCTACCCTCTTTTTGCATTTCTCTACTTTCACTCTTTCCATCTCTTTGTAAATAAAAGCTATTAAAAGTCATTTTGACTTGAGCTATAATATTTTAAATTGGCGACCACCATATTATTTTAGAATTCTCAAATATTTAGTCAAACTCTTAATTTAATTCTTTACAAAAGGAAAAGAGGAAAGATGAGAAGAGGGAACGTTCAGGTGGTTAATTATGAAGACCTATATTAGTGTTAGTAGGAATAGAAAGGAAGGAACAGATGGAAAATGTGTCTCAGGTATAGAATAAACAGCACTAATTAGAGCTAAAAAAGTGTAAGAAAGGGAAGAATCAAAGATAGCACCGATCAAGATTTAGAACCTAGGGATCTGGATGAATGGTGATGTTAATGAGACAGCAACACTCCAAATCCAATATAGCATCTGACAGTCTAAATCTCACTAAATAATCATACAATTTCGCTCAAGAGAGAAAGAGAGAAAACAAATACCAACACCTCTGGAAGAAATGTCTAGCTAGACAAACATATAAGGCAAATGTGTCATGTTATAGAGAAATGAGCAAATCTTTGATTTTTTGGTTGAAAGGAGGGATAAAGGTGAAGCAGGTATTAGGAGGAGGAATGAAGGGGATGGCTAAATGCAGGGAAGGAAGGAATGAGGTGGTATATTGGATGGTAGGGAATAGATGGGGTATTCAGGAGAGGCAGCTTAAAATAGGCTTGACCCTGAGGCTAGAGACAAAGGATTCTGGGGGAGATAGGCTGAACCCTGCAAGGCAAGGAGAGGTATCTCTATAGATACAAAGGAGGTGAGCCAATCAGAAATGTTTAAATCTGCCTTGAGGGCTTCTCTTGTTAGTTTCTAAAGTCCTTTGAGGGAGGAGTCAAAGGGCTCCTCCCTGTCAGTGAAACTGATGGCAGGAGGAAGTCTCGGATAAGACTTCCTGCCAAGATGGATGCCCGCAGTACCCTCAAGAAATAAATGAAAATGATTCCTTCCCTCTTCAGCCCTTGCCTCAATTTTTGACACAATGATTCACCAGAGGGTTTGAATAGGTAACAAAGGGGATTTATTAATATCAGGATTAATCAGAAGGAGAGAGGGGTTTAGGGTTTTGTAACAGCCGCTAGGGAGAAAGCTGCAGGTGGGAGAAGGGTCACAGGAGGGTTAGTCTGAGAGAGAGCCTGCTCTCCCAGTCAGGAAGATTTGGTTGCCTTAAAGTAATTACTAGATCAATAAAATAAGGGATAGCTTGATTTAAGGATGTCCTACTTGCCTACAGAAAACTAAACCCACAAAGTCTAGTCACCAAAACCAAAACCACCCTTCCTCCCAAAGCCCGAAGGGAAATTCAGGAAAGATAACAGGGGTATAATATGGAGAAGTCAGGGAGAGGTCCAGAGAAATCAACTAGGTTCAAATTGTCCAGAGACAAAAGCACAGGCCAAGGCAAAGCCAAAAGCAAAAGCAGAGCCTCAGTTGGAACTTCAGCTCTCTTCAAGCCTCAGGTTCCAACTGCCTTTTTTGTGAAGATTCTACGACTTAACTGCCAGGGCTATTTACAGTTGACTCTTGCCAGAGCAAAAGCCTCTGTTGCATCCTTGCATTACAGTCAACAATAACTTATTTATGATAAAAGTAGAATCCTGAGCCACAATCCCAGAAATATGAGATAATGAATTATTTCTAACTAATTATTGACAAAGGATACTTTCTCCTAAACCCAGTTAAAATCTTCTTGAGAAGAGATCATACAGATTTCCCAATTTTTCAATAGAGTGAAAGAAAGGAAGAGAAATAACTAAGGTTGCTCTTCTCCCTACCAAAAAAGAAGCCTCCCAGGTACCATTCCCCACAGTCATGGTATTCTCTATTCTATTGCTCAGTCCTCCAGAAGACTGGCAAGACAGAGAGAGGAGAACAAAAATGCTTCCCTTCTTTTCCCACGCAATGGGAGAAGGGCAAAATATTTTCCTCTTATGAATTCCAAATAACTAAAATGTAACTGTGTCAACTATCAATGACAACATTGTAAAGGAGACTAAACAAGCAACCTCCTTCCTATCAGAGGTAATGCTGACACAAATAGTGAAGATGGAAGGAGCAAGATTGGAGGAAGATTAATTAGATTCATTTGAACATATTTAGCTTAAAATGTCACAATATCTTTTAAGACAAATACTGTGTCTAAAGCTCAGAAGAAGAACCAAAGGAGTGGCAAAAAGGATAGGTCTTAGAGGGGGTGGAGTGTCAAACCAAAATGCAAGGGTAGATGGTTTATGACATCTAGTCCCAGTTTTATAACTACTTTAATGGCGTGGGCAAAATCATCAGGGTATCCAGAATGAATATATTTTATTTTGCCACACTACATGTAAGGATGATAAGAATAACAGCAGTAACATTACTAACTGAATTTATGCTAATTTTATTGTTAATAATGTACTTTACTCGTGATAACTTTTTGCAGCAGTATAAGGATTATTAATCTCACTTCATAAATGAAGACCCTGAAGCATAGAGAGATTGAGTAAATTGATCATGGGTACAGATTGTGGTTTTTCATCCTGTTTTCAATGACCAATAACATCACAGGGTGATGTCTTGGCCCTGTGTGTTAGTTGGATTTAAGTGAGGCAGAATTGCATAAAGTTGTCAGCCTCATTCTCTTTACCAGAGTCATCAAAGTCCAATGGCAAAATAAAAGTCAAGGTGACTGTCAGTGGCCCAGGATGTAGAGATGGCTAGAGGTATCTGACCAAGCTACACAGCACCTGCTTCAGCTACCTTCATGGTTGTTCAGGAACAAATTGTTCTCATTCCTCCATCCTGTCAGAAATCTTCATATACCTAAAGTAACCTGGTTTAACTTCTTGGAACCATAGGTGAGAGTTGGGTAAGAGGTGAACACCAAAAGTGGATGATCATCCCTGGAAAGGTCAATGGCAAGCCCTCACACCATAGATGCTAGTCCTCCCTACACAGCCCATATAACCTTTGATTACAAATAAGTGATAGACTAAGAATTGAAATTCAAGACTTCAGTCTAGAGGCAGCTAAGTGGTGCAGTGAATAGAGCTCTGTACCTGGACTTAGGAAGATCTGAGTTCAAATACAGCCTGAGATATTAGCTGGGCTGTTATGTAAGAGGGAAAATTTAGGTATTTTATAGATATATATTTAAAATGTGGCCGCCAGGAATCAACAGTTCAGATTGATTCTGTAATTAAATCAGACCCAAGTTAGCATCAGGTTGAGGCAAGTTTATTTACAACTAGGAAGGTAAAAGTATAGGAATAAAGAGAAAGGGAGAGGCTAGTCCAGGCCTGGTCAGGCCTGGACAAGAGAGAAGGTTAAAAGGCTAAATAAATCAGGCTACAAGCCACAAGGCCTAACAGCCAGATAGGCTAGTGCCTATTTAAGACAGAGTTTAGAAGCGGCCTAGGTAGGCCAAGGAAGTCAGCCTAACTTACCCACGTGACAATACAGAGTGTAAGCTGTCTGTGGTCTCAGGAGATCCTTCAGCACCAAGTTCAGAGCAGGAACTCCCTCAACAGGAAGTAACCAACCTACTTAAAGAGATAGTGTCTTTCATCACTTGCTGTGGGTCCACCTCTAATTCAAGTGGACAAATGGCAGTCTCTACACTGATTTGGACTGCCCAAAGGGCATTCCCTTGTTCTTGATTTGTTACTTATTGTCACATGTGGGTAACTCGTCTCCCTTCCCCACTATAGAAGGTGAGGGTGACGTAATTTCTATGCCTAGGTTAAGTACAAGTCTAACTAGGAATGGGCTTGAACTAATTCCATCTACACAATTAACTCTGGGCAAGTCACTTAACCTTTGTCTTCTTCAGTTTTCTCAACTGTAAAATGGAAATAATTATAGCATGTATTTCCTGGAGTTGCTGTGAGAATCTAATAATAATAGCATATTTATTTAACACTTACTATGTGTCAGGTATTGTGCTAAATGTTTTATAAATATTATTTCATTTGATCATATGTAATAATAATTATATTCTTTAAATTATATTTCTGATTTCTCTCTATTATTAAAATCTCATTTCATCAAATGAGATAATGATTATAAAAGCACAGTGCCTGGCACATCATGACAGATTTTTGATAAATGATTGTTTCCTTCCTTTCTTCCTTCCTTCTTGTAATGAATAAGGGGCTGTAGCTAATAATAATGATAGCAAGAGGAGGAGCTAGCAATAGAGAGGATGGTATAGGCCAGTATAAGGGGCGATCTTGAAAGAGAATATGTATGAATCAAAGATTCAGCCCCAGGCTAGCAGAAAGATAGGTGAAACTCTCCCTTGCTAGGCACCAAGATCCTTTAAGGTGAATGTTCTATAGCCCTTGTCCTGATGAGGAAGTGACTTCCTATTGGTATTTCTATAAGTGAGACAGGAAGGGAGATGTGAAACTTCCTGTCCACAGTAATGGAGTTTATCTCTGCTATGACACTTAGAATGTTCAAGCAGCTATCCCTATTAGGCTTTAGATGAAGGTAAGCAAACAACTAGTTCTTGGATTAAAGCTAAGGGTTTATTGACAATCAAGTTTAGGTAAAGGGGATTGGAGAGAGGTTTAGGTAAAACTAAGAACTATCTTACAGCTACCTTCTTAAATCTATGTTTAAGATCTTGAAGGACTTCCTGGTATAGTCTTCAGCTGACCCAAGGTCAGCCCTGGGTCAGAAGACAAAATGGTCTCTTTTGTTGGAAATAAACTAATCTTTGATAAAGGAATAGTTGGTGAATCAGGTGATGTTTCTATTTGGTGATACTTTGATCCTACCTAGCCTAAAAAAAACTAATTCCCACATTCTCACTCCCACCTCCCAGGGCCCCAGAAAACCCAATAGGTAGAAGGACAAATGAGAAGTCCCATAGCCAGGGGTCTGCAAGCTCTTATATACCCTGGCTCCAACTGCCAGGTGCCACCTGCCCCCTGCTCATGCCAGCTTCTATATTCTAACTAGGGCAAACTGCCAACTTGCCCCATGAATATATGGCAGTATGATTTTCTATATTACATTCCTTCCTTTCTTCTTTCCTTCCTTCCTTCCTTCCTTCCTTCCTTCCTTCCTTCCTACCCTTTCCGGTTGTACCCATTCTAACATTTTGAGACAACAGTGGCTAGAATTCTAATAGCTACAGTCTTAAGTATGCTTTGACTTTTTTTTCCCTTCCATCTATCAGTCACCTATTCTCTCTGAATTCCCCCCTGAAGCAACTAATGAAATTATCCAAAATGTTAGCGGCAAGCACCACATCAGTGAGATTTTAACAATAAACAAAGCAATTTCATTTGGGATGAGGGAAGTTAACTCGGCAAGTTGTAATGATAAGTAAAAATACAAGAAGGAAAAAGATGAGCAATCTTGACTTCAGATATAATTCCTGTAGATTAACTGCCCTACATCCTAAAATACATGAAGTTAAATATTTGATGAGTAACACTGAACCCCATCAACAGGAGTAATGTGTGTTCATATCACTAGCTTTGTCTTTCTTGCCCCTTCTATGTTGACCTCTCCTCAAAAACCAGAGGAAACACTGAATGGGAGAACAATGAAAAGGCAACATATAAACCCTAACTACCATATCCTTGGCCAAAAAGGCTTTCCCTTAATTCCTCTGCCCTACTAATTGACATGCTCTTGTTTTTATATTCTGGTTGCTATGTTCTGCCTTGTCTGGACTTGATTTAAAATGAGAAGAAAATAAATTACAAGTCCTTATGAGTAACCATGATTACAACAAGGATGTTTTTCCCAAATAAAATTTCTCCTTACATTTCACTTCACTCAAGTCTATTATATCTAGGTTAGCCTTTGTGGCAGATTCCAGAAAATGGTGGAACTATTTTGCTAAGTATTGGTTTTCTAGTCCATAACCTCTTAAATGTTATTCTGACTTTTAGATAATCTATGTACTTCCTAGATTTCCTTTGACTGGTCTTTTCATTTTCCCCTAAAGTTTTCTAATTTTTGAACCCCCCAAAAAATGATGCGAGAGTGAGGGGACACAGCTAGGTGGCATAATGGATAGAGAGCCAGAAGGCTCTGGGTGCAAATTTGACCATTGGACTTTTCCTACCTATATGACCCTGGAGAAGACAGAAAGTAAGGGTGAAAAAAATGATTCAGAGGGTGATTTCAGAGAAACCTAAGAAGTCTCTTACATGAATTGATACAGAGCTAAATAGAACTAGGAAGATAATTTGCATATTAACAATAGCATTGAAAATACAAACAACTTTGAAAGTCTTAATTCTGAATCACACAATGACCAAACACAGTTCCAGCAAACCAGTGATGAAACATGCCCCTGGTCTCTTGATAAGAATATGATAGACCCAGGATGCAGAATGAGGAATGTTTTTTTTAGACATGGGCAATGCTATTTGTTTTACTTTGACAATGCATATTTGTTACAAAGGTTTTCTTTTCTGTTTTCCTGGCAGGAGGGAAAATTGAAGTTTATTGACTGAAATACAATTTTACTTATATTCACAAGTTTTCACATGATGTTCCAATTATTAAGCAAAGCAAGCATGTGTCATTATGTCAGCTATTAGAACTTTTTTTTAACCCCAACATTTTTGCCAACATTGATTAGAGAGATACATTGTTTCTAACTATGACTAAATATAAGATTAACCATTCAATTTCAAATCACTTATGTTCAATGCCAGATTGCTAGGGGTTAAATCAATAGCTCTAAATCAATACCTAATATTAACCTTATTCAGTTGGCATATATGTACCACAATGTCTCAAATGCCAATCTCTTGGGATCTGGCTATTCTTGTTCAATCCCACCTGACCCAAGCAAAAGATGGCAATAACAGGAGGGGTGACTATTCTAGGCTGTCTTAGAGGGTGTAAGATGAGAATCAGTGTTGCCTGGAAATGAAAACTTTACTTTCATACAGCATAATTTATAGCTTATAAAATAATAAATACTATATAAAGTGATATTCAACAAAATATTAGGCTTGTTAATAATTTAAACTATTGAGCCACAAAGACAGATAAGTAAATGATGTCTCATGGACTACAGTAGAAGCACAAATTGGTACAGACACAAAGAGTTATAGAGACTTCTAAGAGTTATAGAGACAAAGAGTTATAGAACCAATACAGGAAGAGAGAAAGGGGAATTCCAGAGTTTGAACAATAAGGAGGTAATTTGTATTGGTCAGTTTCTTAAGACAAGGAGAAGGGGCAGCTAGATGACTCAGAGCCAGACCCAGAGACAAGATGTCCATATTCAAATCTGGCCTCAGACACTTCCTACCAGTGTGACCCTGGGCAAGTTAACCCCCATTGCCTAGCCCTTACCACTCTTTTGCCTTAGAACCAATACATAGTATTGATTATAAGATGGAAGATAAGGGTTTTTTTTTAAAAAGACAAGGAGAAGTTAGCAATGCTTTCATATCGTCCCTAATGATGTTGCATATCTTGTTGGTAAATGTAGCATAAATATCACATCTCCTCCCATAATGCCTGCTTGGACGTTGGGCCTTAACTTTGAAGAGATACTAAGCATATCTATAAATTTTGAGGCATAGATTTCCAAGTTCTTTCTTCCAGCCTATAGCTCTCCCAATGCACCAAATTATGGGTGCAAATCTGAAGCCTCTTTCTATTCACAATCTCTTTGGTCATAAATTCCTCATACTCCTCCAAGAACATAATGGGGAAGAGGAAAATAAATGAGCATTTGAGTCATACAAAATTAGTTCAAGGAAAGTAATACACCATAAGAACCAGCAAAAAAAATGTCTAGAAGGTCACTGATAATATTAGCCAGAAGATTCTGTCTTTTACTATTTAAGAGATTAGGAAAAGTCTTATGAACAACTGGACAATCTCTTGGACAGTCTATTTGTGCAAAACTTCTAGACATCCAGCCAGAGCTTGTTAAATGAATTAATACTTGAATTCTGTTCCAATGGCTAGCCCTCATTTACTCAGATAGAGTAAATGACTTGCCCAAGATCACACAGATGGTATTTGGCTATGATTTAATAGTAGGTTCTCTGCTCTGAAACCAGGAGACATCTCTTGTATCGCAGCTATCTCCTTTTAATTACCTTCCTTCCTCTTGAACATTTTTCTCAAAATGTCAAAGGAAAACTCCTGGGTTCCCAAATTCCTCCCAAACACCAAAGAACAAACAGTTTATACGGTTATATCAACAAAGAAATATGGAATAAAATGCAAAGAGAAATTCATGAAAATAAGGAAATCTGCTCATCTGAAATCTTTTTCTTAAAAAGTAATTATTTGTACTGAAAAATAATTCTGTAGAAGGAAGTACTTTTCACAGTTATAACCAAGAAAAAATTATTCCAAGGGATAAAGAAATTCACAAAAGATAATATAGTTTTTATTAGACACAATTAAAAGTTTTGGCATGAAAAAAATACCACACTCAGAATAAAAAGGAAATTGTAAATTTAGGGAAAATCTTCATAGCAAATATCTCTGATACAGCATAGATATCCAATGATAAGAAATTGGTAAAAATAGATAAGACCAAGAGTCATTCACCAACCAATAATGAGGCAAAGAATAAATACAATTTTATCTTTTTAATTCTATTTTATTTTATTTTCATTTCTGAATGTTCTCTTTCTCCTTTCTTACCCAATAAGTAGGCAAGAAAAGCAAAACCTTATTACAAATCTGTGTATCATGCAAAACCAATTCCTGCATTAACCATATTTAGGGAAAACGAAATAAAAAATATTTTAATCTGAACTCTAAGTCCATCAGTTCTCTGTTTGGAGGTGTATATCATGTCTTATCAGGAGTCCTTTGAAATTATAGTTGTTCTCTGTGTTCATTAGAAATATTAAATTTTTCAAAGTTGGTTACATTTACAATATTGTTGTTCTTATATAAATCACACTCCTAATCTCTGCTCACTTCACTGTGCATCAACTGATAGAAGCTTTCCTAGGCTTTTCTGAAACCATCTCCATCATTTCTTATGGCACAATAGCCAATAGCGTTCCATCATATTCCTTTAAGATAACTAGTTCAGTCATTTCCCAAAGATTGGCATCCTTTCAGTTTCCAAGTCTACCATTACAAAAAAGAGCTGTTATAAATATTTGTGTATATATGAGTCATTTTCCTCTCCTTTTAAAAAAATCTCTTTGGTGTATAGAATTATTAGCAAAATTGCTGGAAATGAAGAGTATGTGCAGATTAATGGTTTTTTGGGCCCAGTTTCAAATTGCTTTCCAGCATGTTACAGTATGTTACTTGCAGTATGTTAAAGTACATGTTTTTCTACAACACCTCCACCATTTGTCCTTATTCCTTTTTGTCAGTTTAGCTAATCTGATAGGTATTAGGTAAGTGAGATCTCAGAATAGTTTTCATTTGCATTGCTCTAATTATTAGTGGTCAGCTAGGTGGTCAATGGATAAAGCACCAAGTCTGGAGCCAAGGAGACCTAAGTTCGAATCTTGCCTCAGACATTGTGTGACCCTGAGAAAGTCACATAACCTTTTTTGCCTCGGTTTCCTCATCTATAAAATGATTTGGAGAAGGAAATGGCAAACCACTCCAGTATATTTGCAAAGAAAATAACAGATGGGGTCATGAAAAGTCAAGTGCAACTGAACAACAACAAAAATTAGTAGTGATTTGTAACTTTTTTTCATATTCTTTATTGATAGTTTAGATTTCTTGCTCTAAAAACTGCCAAACAGATTTCTAAAGAAGAAATGCAAACTATCAAAATCATTTGGAAAAAATGCTCTAAATCACAAGAGAAATCTAAAATAAAACATAAAATAACTCTGTAGCTTTCTGCAGTTTTACTTCAAATGCATAAAATTGGCAAATTAATCAATAAGTGTTTGAACGTGAAAAGATGATTAAAGATGAAAATAATCAATGGTGAAGGGGCTATAAAAGTCAGAAACATTCTTACACAATTGGTAGAGTCACAAATTGGTCCAACCAATCTATAAAACAATTTGGATTTAGGAGCAGCTAGGTGGCTCAGACTGAGAGCTAGGCCTAGAGAAGGGTTCTAATTTGGATTCAAGCACTTCTTAGCTGTATGACCCTAGGCAAATTACTTAACCCCCATTGTCTAGTCCTTACCTCTCTTCTGCCTGGGAACCAATACATGGTTTTGATTCTAAGACAAAAGGTAGAGGATTTTTTTTAAACCAACTTGGATTTATGCAAAAAATATTTACCCCCATTGGTCGGGTATCCCACAAGAAGTTAAAGACAAAAAGAAAAGTCCAAAAATACTCATAGCAGCATTTTTTGTATTCACAAAAAAAAACTGGAAATAAAATGGTTGCTCAATAATTGTGAAACAATTAAGCAAAGGATAGCACGTGTATCATTATGGCCATCAAATTAAAAATATAAAAATTCAGAGAACATGGGAAAACTTTTATGAGACAAAGGACAAAGTAGGACAAAGTAAAAAGAAAGAAGAGAAAAATAACCACAATGGCTACCAAAAATAAATAAAAGTAACATAAAATAGTAACTCCACTCTGAATAAATACTATAACCAAATTGAATCCAGATGTCAGATGACTATGGGCACCAAATGTAGGAGACACAGAAAGACACAATTGCACTACTGGTCAGCTTACTTGATTGTTGTTGTTTTTTGTTACCTGTATCCCAGTGTCCCAGTCCTCCTCTTCTTCCCCCTCCAACAAGGAGGCTGGCCTCATAGAAACTGTGTTGAATTCTTAACCCAAAAGGATCTTTCTCTTCTTGGCTTTTGCCTCCAGCTAAAGTTCTTCAGAAAAATCTCTAAAATAAAGCTTAGGCATAGCTTGTATCTGGGGCAGTTAGTTGGCACAGTGGACCTGAAGTCAGTAAGACTCATCTTCCTGAATTCAAATCTGGACTCAGACACTTACTAGCTCTGTGACCCTGGGAAAGTCATTTAACCAGTTTGCCTCAGTTCCTCATCTATAAAATGAGCTGAAGATCACTCCAGAATCTTTGCTAAGAAAATTCCAAAATGGGTCATAAAAAGTTGAATTTACTGAAACATTTGAACAATAAAAATAGCTTATGTCTCAATTTCTCCAAGCAAGGATAACAAGGTCTCCCAACACACACAAGGAACTCATTGTATGATATAAATATTGAATATGGGGCAATTTTTATTTTATTTACCACAGAAAATGCACAACATATAAGACTCACAGAGGTACATGAGCAAATAAAGAAACATACGTCTATTAGACTCTCCTTGGAAAATAGGTAGAGAAGCAGTCGTTTGAGGAATACAAGTAGAAATGAGTAGTCATAAAAAGTCAAAGAGAAAGAATCCAGAAGGAGAGGAAGCTAACAGTGTCAAAGGAAGTAAAGAAATAAAAAAGATGAAGACTAAGAAAAAGCCCATAAGATTTAGTGATTTAAAGATCATTGGCAACTTTGGAAAAAGAAGTTTCTACTGAGTGATGAGAATTGAAACAAGATTGCAAAGGGATGAAGAATGAGTGAGAGGAGAAATGGAAGCAAAGAATGTAAACTTTTCTAGCAGGTTAGATGGGAAAAGGAGGAAAGATATAGAAGAGAGAGGAGAGAGACAGAGACAGAAAGAATTGCAATTTGCTAGAGAAAACAGGAAGGAATGGAATCAAGAGCACGGAAAGATAAGACGTCCATACATGTGGTTAGTGCACATATTTTCAGACTTTTTTAATGTATTGATAAGTTTTACTTTGATTTTCTTATGGGATGGCCTGCTGGGAGGAAGTAGGAAGAGAAATACTGGAATAAATTTTAGTGATGTTAAAAAACAATAATAAAAGATAGCATAAATTTTGTAAATAAAAAATAAAACTCACCCATCTTAAAAAAAAAAAAAAGCAACTATGCTCTCTCTACCAAGGGCCAAAATAGCAAACATATAGCCTGGAGTGACAACTCAAATAACTGGTAGCAAAGAAACCTTCAGCAGCTATGGGACTTTAAGAACACTATAACAGACATAGGAATAGCACCCAACAAAGACTTCCTAGTCTTTGAGACTAGTGGGAAGCAGGTCCATCTGGAACAATGTCACCAGATCATCACCAGAATATATTGATGGCTCTACAAAAATCAAACGTATAAATTGGTCCTCCATGTGTATGACCTGGACCATCAGTGTTCTCTATGTCAATCTCTTGGCTACCTCTGTTCCCTTCATGTGTGTCTTGTTATAGTACTTCCTTACATCTATCCCTTCTTACCTGTGATGGCGTTACATATTTGTGGGGAATATGCTATTGCTACATCTCTTATTTAATTAAATCAGAGGTTCTCATTCTAGGATCCATGACCTGCTTTTTAAAATATTTTGATAACTATTTAAATATAATTTATTTCTCTTGTAATTCTATAGACTTTCTTTCATACATTTATAAAAAGGGCCAAGGACTTCACTAGGCTGCCTGAGGGATCTGTGACACATACATATACACAAAATTAATAATCTCTTTGCTTTTATTAATTGTGTCACTCACTGGCAAAGGCTAATGAATTATAGTTTTTGAGTGATGTAAAGACATGGGTGTAAAGAGTACCCTCAACCTGGGTTATTTTATCAAAAAAGATTTCTTTGCAAGTTGAAGGTATGTCTCCAGGTGCTACATAATATTTATACTTTCAAAACTTCACAAAAAATTTTGGCATTATTTTCTTGTGTCATCACTTAATGGCAAATAAAAATGATAATAAAATGGATTTTACTCCCTTTAGAAGAAAGTGGGAAGAAAGGAAAGGACATTTGCAAACAATCATCATTTTGTTTTGCAAATGATTTTAAAATTCACCATATGGCACCCAAAAGTAATTACAATCATTTGGGTCTGAGAAATATTTTTTTTCTAATTATGGAGCAGATGTAAGAGAGAGAGAGAGAGAAAGATAGTCATTTTTTTTGGCTAGCAATAAGAGTAAACTAACAAACCTACCCTTGATTTAAGAAATATGTATTTATTTTTCCCAGGAATAGGTCCTTATTATAAAAAGAGATCCCAAACATACCAAATGATTTGTTCCATTTTAAAACAACCTTCACTTTCCATATCACTTCTATTCTAGACCTTTGCTACCATTGATGCTCCCTCTCCATTTGAAGAGTTCCCTCTGTAAGATGAGTCCAATGGGGATCATGGATCTATAGCAGGAAAGGACTTTAAAAGTCATCTCAGAACAACTTTCTTGTTAGGACTGAGCATTATTCTGGCCAGGACCCTGTTACTTCAGGTTTGATGTTAGAATGAAATGGCACACTTGAAGTCATTAAAACAATTATTTTTCTAAACCATACCAAACAGAAAGACTATTTGACAATGAAACTCCAGGACTTAGCTCATTGAATTTGACACTCCTCATCTTACTATGGAAAGGGGTCTAGTTAAAAAGGATGAATGTGGTGATTTAAGCAGGCTCAGGACATCTTTCATATGAGCGGGCTTTTTTACACCCTTAGGAGACAAAAGGTTACTGGAGAAATGTAGCTCAAGACTTAGCCCCTTGGGCCAATTAACTCCCAGGAATAACTCTTCTGTTTTTCAGGGAAAAAAACCAGTCTAACTTGCATGGGGAGAAGAACTAGGATATTATTTCCACTCCACCAGTCCTTTTAGAGATGATGAAACTGAGGCTAGAAAGGTTAATAAACTTTACCACGGTCCCGCAGTTTGCAAATGGCAAAGTTAGATTCTAACACATATTCTAATTCCAAAGTCAGAGTTCTTACCACTGTTGCCTCTGCATCTATAGCTCCCAAGCGTCCTACATCTTTTGTGGAAAGCACATAAATCACTGTCATTGGAAACACCACTGAACCACCTTGGCTGAATGTCTATGCTGGTAAAATGAAGGTCAAGCCAAGGTGCCCATGCCCGCAGCTATAAGGTCTGAACATGGATGGGTTGTGCTTAGTGCCAGCTCCTGAAAAGGTCACTGTCATGCATGTCCTACCCTAAAGTCTCAGACTCGGCTCACCACTTCCTTCTTAACCCTCTGGGTCTGGCACACTCTATGAACACCTCAGTGGGACCTGACAGTCTTGCTTCACATCAAAAACAAAAACACCCTCTATTCCAACTCTGCCTAGGACAATGGAGGTGCTGTTTGTTCCCTGGTAGGCCTGCTCACTGGGAGATCCAGAGCTGCTGGACCAGAATATCACATTCCAGCAGGAAGAAGAGTCTGCCATATTACTTCAAAGGCAAAAGATCTTCTAAGATTTCTGTCAACTAATTGTTTCTGATTCCCCAAAGGGTTCCCTATTGCCTGGGCCATAGTCTTATTCATTTCCTACTTTTTGGAATAAGCTGTTTACCTTCTAGGCAATATAGTAGAGAAAGTGCTGGGTCTACAGCAGTCAGGAAGACCAGAATTCAAATGCAACCTAAATTAGTGCTAATTGTGTAACACTGGGCAAGTTACTCTGTTTGCCTCAGTTTCTGCAACTGTAGGATGGAGATAATAATAGCAGCTATACTGTGGATTGTCGTAAGAATCAAACAAGAATATATTTGTGCTTGGAACAGTAATTAATACAATAATATAATATAATTAATGTAATATAATAGTAGTAATTAATATAAGATAGTGATATGATTAGTATATTGTGTAATATATTAATATAATAGAGATATTAAATAATATTAATATGCATAATACATTAATATAAGGAACAGAATAAAATGCATAGCACAGTGTAGGTGTTATATAAATTCTGGTTATTAATATTATTGTTGATAATACTATTATTGTCTCAGTAGTCTCCAAATGCTTTGGTTATGGCACCTCTAATCAGTAAAATATTTATTTACTCTGTATCCCCCACAAAATCTGTATTAACTTATGTTTTATATATTTATTGGTGTTGTTTATCTGTTTCTGTTACATCCTACTCTCAATGACCCCATTTTGGGGTTTTCTTGGCAAAGATACAGCAGTGGTTTGCCATTTCCCTCTCCAGCTCTGACAAATAGTAAGTGCTTAATAAATACTTTATCTAATCTATTCTCAAAGTCAATAGGGAGCCACTGGAGTTTATTGGCTTTGGAATAACATGCAGGTCAGACTTGTGTTTTACTAAAATTATTTTGGCCACTGTGTGGAAGATGAATTGGAGAGGGAAAGAGACTTTAGTCAGGGAACCCATGTAGAAAGCTTTCTATCACAGGAGCAGCTGGGTAAAATAGTAAATAAAGGATCAGGCCTACCTGGAGTGTGAAAGATCCAGGTTCAAATGTGACCTCAATTACTTTCTAGCTATGTGACCCTGGGCAAGTCATTTAACTCTGATTTTCTAACCCTTGCTGCTCTTCTATCTTAGAATTAATACTAAAACAGAAGGCAAGGGTTATTTAAAAAGAAAAAAAAAGATGGAAGTAGAAGGAAAGAGATTTTGCAGAGCAGAATTTATATTTAGCCACTGATTAGATATCTGGGGTAATATAAAATGAAAAATTGAAGATGATAACAAGATTGTGATTTTAGATGATCAGAAGATGGTGGTGTTTTCTGTAGTAACAGAGAAGGTTAGGAGAGGGTCGATTTGGGAGGAAATAATAAAATGAGATTTGTAATGATTGCTTGTTTTCTTGCCTCAAATTTTCAGCGTCCCCCTTGGCTGCTCCTTTCTCACTTGAATTGAATCAGTTGCTAATCTTGTTGTTTCCATATTTATAACATTTCTACTCTACTTCACCCATGTAGCCATCATCCTAGTTTAATTTTTACCACCTTTTATCTGGATTATTGTAATTGTTTTCTATTTCAGTTTTATTGCTGTATTTTATTTTATTTTTAAACCCTTACCTTCCGTCTTGGAGTCAATGCTGTGTATTGGCTCCAAGGCAGAAGAGTGATAAGGGTAAGCAATGGGGGTCAAGTGACTTGCCCAGGGTCACACAGTTGGGAAGTGTCTGAGGCCAGCTTTGAACCTAGGACCTCCCATCTCTAGGCCTGGCTCTCAGTCCACTGAACTACCCAGCTGCCCCTTGCTGTATTTTAGTTTTACATTACAAGCATTTACAGATTACTTCCACTTTCTGATAAGTCTCTTGTAGCAAAATAAAACATTTATTTAAAACTAATAGTATAGAGCCAGCTAGGTGGCTCAATGGCTAGGAGTGGACATCCTAGAAGTTCTGGGTTCAAATGTGACCTTAGATACTTCCGAGCTAGGTGACCCTGAGTAATCACTTGACCCTAATTGCCTAGCTCTTTTCTCTTGGAACCCATATATGGTATCATTTCCAAAACAGAAGATAAGGGTTTTTAAAAAAATAATTAATAACATAATTACCTAAATAACCCAGTGGATAGAGGGCTAGGCCTACAGTCAAGAAGATCTGTTTTTAAATCCTGCCTAGCTATGTGATCTTGAGCAATTCACTTAACTTTCATGTGTCTTAGTAGCCCTCAACAGTAAAACAAGATTAATAATAGCACCTACCTCCCAGGATCCTTGTGAGAATCAAATGAGATAATATTTTTAAAGCATTTAACCCAGAACCTAGCACTTCGTAGGTGCTTAATAAATGCATTTTTTTCTTTCCTTCCTTCCTTCATCTGAAAGTACATACAATATTCTACATTCTACATTCTACTGCTTCTGCATTTAAAAAACTTAACACGTAACTATTTGAAAGCATGAGAGTTCGTTTTATATTCTAAATCCTCATCTCTGTAAATGCATAGCATTTTTCATCATCAGTCCTTTGGAATCATAAGTGGCTTTTCATTTGTCAAAGATAACTATTACATAGAGAACTAACTACTTTTAATGATTATTTTTAGTGTAATTGTTGCATAAATGATTCTCCTGGTTCACCTAATTTAATTCATCAACTCATAAGAATCCATAGAATTGTCCATTTTATTATTATAGTTTAAATTATTCTGATTCTACCACTTCACTAAGTATCAATGAGTTCATATAACTCTCCATGTCTTTTTGAAATCATCTATTTCCTCATTCCTTACAGAACAATGCTGTTTCTATCACATTCATGTACCACAACTTATTCCACCTCAATTAATGAGCATCCCTTTATTTTCGGGGGAGCGGTTGGTTTGTTTGTTTTTGTTACCACAGGAAAAAATGCTGCTAAAAATATTTTGTATATATAATACCTTTTCTTCTTTCTTTGATCTCTTTTGACTATAGATCTAGCAGCTATATTTCTAGCTTGAGGGAAACAACTGACTGGGGAAAATGACTTTGGTGAAAATTTCTCTAAAAAAGAACTCATTTCAAAGATATATAAGAAACTGATTGAAAAGAGATACAATTTGTTCCAGGAGGCTGATTGAGTACCAAATGAATTTTTTCCTTTAAGGAATAATGTAAATAGAAGGAATCCATTCCAGACACCCAGAAAACCCAGATTTCATGAAGCATTATATGAATTAATGGAGTCATATTTTAGTAAATAAACAATAATACAGACATAAATGAAATACAATATTAGATTAAATAAGTATTGAGAGGCATTCATGGCCCAAGGGGATGGTGGAGAGGAGAAATGTTATTAATCTGGAAGAGTCCCCTTCCCTAACTTCTGATGGCAACCGCCCTTCTGGAGTTCTTTCTCTTTCTCTTTTCTGTCTTTTACCACCACAGACCCCTACTTGAGATTCACTAAGTGTAAACTTCACAAGAAATCTATCCAATGATGTTTGTTTTTCCATTTCAAAATTCCTCTAAAGTGGAAAATGGTTGGTCATTTAACAAATAAACAATTCTGCTTGTTAAAGCTTTATCATTTTTCAACAGAATTTGGCACTTTCACCCATTTTGCAGGCATTTCCTTAATTAATAAAAAGGGGACATCCTCCTTTGCCTCTTCCTCACCTGAATAAAATTCCCCCCTCCCCATTAACTGTTGCTGCTCCCTTTGAAGTTCCAGCAGCTCCTCAGTGTTGAGCTCTTCTTTATGCTTCTGAACTAACACATGATCCTTTGTTTCAGCTGGAACAGGGAAATGATATACAGAAAGTTACTAAATAATATAATAGTTTTCTACCTGGACTCTGCCTGATCACTTCCCCCTCTAATCCATTCACCATAGACCTGCCAAAGTAATCCTAAAGCTTAGATGTGACTACCTCATTCCTCCTACCCCCACCTCTATTACCTCAAGGATCAAATATAAAATCCTGTTTGGCTTTCAAAGCCCTTCCTACCTTTCCAGTTCTCTTAACACTTTGCTCCCCTCCACAGATTCTCTAATCCAGCTACACTGGTCTTTTTAATATCTTCAAAACATTCTCTCTTCTAACTCTGTGTTCTTGTACTAGTTATCCCCCATTCCTGGAATGTTCTCGCTTCTCTCAAGACTAGGTTCAAATTCCACTTTCTGTAGGTCTACCTGATTCCCACAGCCAGTTGAGCCTTAGCCTTCCCCTCTAAACTTCCTTCTCCTCTGTATCTTGTAAAAAAGGTAGAAGAAGACTGGAAAGGCAGATTGTGAAGGTTCTTGAATACCAAAAAGAGAATGTCATATTTGATCCTAGGAGTTTCAGGGAGTCGATGGATTTTATTGAAGCGGGGCTTAACTATGGTCAGAGATATTTTAATTAATTTGACAGCTAAGTATAAAGGGAATGAAATAGAGAGAAATTTGAAGCAGGGTACATTCTATGACACGGATGTGAGGAAAGAATATATTCAGGACACAAGTGATAGCCAGTGAAGAAGAAATGGAGAAGGGAGCAATAGGGTTCATGAAACCTCCAGACCACCACAGAGATTCTCTCTTATTTTTACTGTAGTTTTATTCCATATTTAGAATTAGCAGGAAAACCTCCTTCTCAAGCAGAACCCTTACATTTTTTTTTTTTTTGCTCTAGCTACTATTATTACTTTTCTACTTTTTTCTAGCTCTGGCCTATTTAAATATTTTAATTGTACATTTCAAAAAAACACTCTAAATTTCAGTGTTCACAGTACTTTTTCCTAATTGTACACTCATTTTAGAGCAAAACTTAACTTTTGATTTGAAAACTTGCCCAGATCATTTCTACTCAAGGTAGAACAGGAAAAAGGCCACTGGTCTTATGTCAGGGGACCTCGGTTCAAATATTATCTCTGAATATTCCCTATTTGACTTAAACTCCCTGAACCTCAATTTCCTCATCTGTAAAATGGAGGAGTTGGACTAAATGGCCGCTGGGGTCCATTCCAGCTCTACCTAGATTTATGAACCTAAAATGCAATTGCAGTGCAAATTTCCATTCTAATTGTATCAAGCTATAACGATAAAAAATAATAAAGGCTGCTATAAATATAAATATTAGTATTTTAATTAAAGCCATGCTGATAAAGTTATTAGACCACGCCTTGTAAGCATTCAAAACCGCTGCCCTCGCCATTACTGTCTCCTCTCTCCTCCCGAGTCTGCTGGCCAAGAGACCACTCCCACCTAACCCAGGAGGTTTAAACTCCTCTCTGCGTAGAGACGTAGGCCTCCCCCCCGCCCAAAGAAGCGGAAACAGAAACCCGTTGGACCACGGGAAATGTAGTTTGATACATTTCCCATGTCCATAGAAATATATATACTTTTAGATGGCATTTTCCAAATTTCACTTTTACAAAGCACTTCCCTAAAGACTCACTCCCCAGGAGATGGTTACATATATATTCACAATATTAAAAGGTTTTGCAATAAAATGGCCCAAAGAGGGATCTGAATTAATATTATCAGGTTACAAATCATTATCAAAGGAGTTCACTCTTTGGCTTATTCCTGAACAATGACTAATCAGGGTATGCCATATTTATTTCCTTTCCTCCTTCTTGCCCAGAAGATCAATCAACTAATATTTATTAAGTATCTCTTATGTGCTCAGTGCTAAAAGAAACACAAAAAAAGAAGGCTTTTTCACCATTTCCCATTAAAGACCATAGAACTTGCCTCCCCTCTCTGTGGAATAGCAGTGGGGAAACCTTCTATGAGACATCAAGCACTAACATAGGCCACCAGCCTGGTAATGGCATCATAACCCCATTTTTCACTCCCATGACAGTCATCTAAAGAGAGAGAGAGAGAGAGAGAGAGAGAGAGAGAGAGAGAGAGAGAGAGAGAGAGTATAAAGGAGGGGGGAAATAGGTCATCCTATTATGCACATGGTGCATAATGTCAGAATGAATGAATGAATGAATGAATGAAATATTTATTAAGCACTTACCACATACAAAGCAAGTACTGGGGACTCAAATAGAAAAACTGTTACTCTCTAGAAATCCATATTCAAATGGTAAAGATAACACTTATGGGAGGATCCAGCTGTAAGGCACATGGTAAGGGCTAGTGGACCAGAGGGGACAGCAGAACAAATGACAATGCCTGCCAGATTAGAGGGTACAAGGTAGATGGCATAGGGCTCATCTCTTTGCCCTTCCAGAAAATGCATGTCACTCAGTATCTCATTAATGAAGAAGAAAGCAATTACTCCCTCTTTGGCTTTTATCTTTTGCCAGTTATTGATAGACTGAGTGCAACACCAACCCTACTCCTCCTTCCAATGTTCTATATTTTACAAAATTTTTAGATCTTCTTATAATTGAAATCCATGCATGTAATATAAGCTAAACTTAAAAGAATTATTTCAGTCAGAGAAGTATATTAGAGATATGATATCCAAAGGAATGTACAAATAAATGTTTTTTAAAAAGAACATTTAAAACAGACAGAAATAATCTCATTTATCTAAAATTTAGTATTACTCATTTGGGGTAAAGAAGCAAAAATTGGAATATATAAACAATATTGGTCCTATAGCATATATAAAAATATATATAAATAGGGGGCAGCTGGGTAGCTCAGTGGAGTGAGAGTCAGGCCTAGAGACAGGAGGTCCTAGGTTCAAAGCCGGCCTCAGCCACTTCCCAGCTGTGTGACCCTGGGCAAGTCACTTGACCCCCATTGCCCACCCTTACCAATCTTCCACCTATGAGACAATACACCGAAGTACAAGGGTTTAAAAAAAATATATATATATATATATAAATGCATAAACAAAATGCTTTTGTGCTTATTGTTTTCTCTTTATACTCTGCATGGCTTTCTTTACTACAGTACCATATCCAGAAATGGGCTCATGTAAAGGTGATAGGTAGAATTTATATAGAATTTATGAAAGTCACAAAGATGATTAAAGAGTTGTAAAACAGAAGCTGTGATTTTTTCATTAGCCTAGATTATAAAACACTAAATGGAGACTTGATAACAGTAATCAAGAATATGAAAGGCTATTACATGGAAGATGGTGACCAGCTGTTCTTTAACCTACCAAGAAAAAACTTTTAATTCCAGCATGAAAAACTTTAGTACGATGTAAATACAAACTTTTGAAAATAAGGATTATTAGACTACAGAAAGATAGTGAAGCCTCAGAACAATTTCTCATGTCAAAGATATTTATTAGTCAATTAATAATCAAAATATTTATTAAGAGCCTTTCAAAGATCTGGGGATACAAAAAGAGACAAAGACAGTATCTGACCTCAAGAAGCTTCCAATCTAATGTGGGAGACAACATGCAAACAAATCTATACTAAACAATCTATATTCAGGATAAATAGGAAATCATTAACAGGAGGGAAGGCAATAGAATTAAGAGGGGTTGGAGAAGGTTTCTAGTAAAAGAAAGTATTTTAATTGGAATTTAAAGGAAGCTCGAGAGATCAGTATGCGGAACAAAGAAGGGAATGGGTGGACAGTCAGAGAAAATGCCCAGTGCTGATTTTTGTTTATGTCCAAGAGGCCAGCATCTTGGATGGAGCATTTATCTAAAAGTAAAGTGTAAGATTATATAGGTTTTCATTGTTGTTCTTCTGACATTTCAGTTATATCTGACTCTTTATGATCCTTTTTGGAATTTTCTTGGCAAAGATACTGGGGTGATTTGCCATTTCCTTTTCCTGCTCATTTACCTATAAGGAAGTGAGGCAAAACAGGATTAAGTGACTTTCCTTCAGGAAGGTTAGACTTCCTGATCTCAAGCCTGGCATCTTGATCCACTGTACCACCTAGATGCCCAATTGGAAAGGTAGGAGGAGGTTGGGTTCTCAAGGGCTTTAAATTCAAAAGAGTATTTTGTGATTTGGAGGCAACAAAGAGTCACTGGATTTTATTGAGTAAGGCAACAACATGATTAGATATGCATTTTAGGAAAATCACTTTAGTTATATGATTAGAGGATAGTCTGGAATGGGGAAAATCTTGAGGCTAAGCAGACCCATGGTAGGCTATTACAAGTAGCCCAAGTGTGAGATGATGAAGGGTAGTACCAGAGTGGTAGTGATTATTAACATAGTACAAATTAAGAATCTAAGGTTAAAACAAATATTAAATTATTTGCCAGGGGCATATGACATTAAATGCCTGAGGTCAAATCTGCACTCAGTTCTAGCATGCTATATACACACTGTGCCACCTCGCTGCTTCTTGTAAAATATTTCCATGAGATGTATATGACATGCATATCCACCTGAGCTATTTAAAATTTGAGGGGAGGCATGGGTAAATAGCTCTAGAATCTTGTCTACTTTTCTCCAAGGATGACTGTAATCCTTGCCTGGTGGAGAGCAAGAAAACTAAACATTCTTTTCTCCTCTTGAGAATGGGGTACTGGATTTGTATTATGACCATGTGATCCTTCATTCATAAATGTTTAGGTTCCAGAGTTGCTAGCTTCCTTACTTATTTCTAAGGTGTAAGGTACTGGAACCTTATACCCACAGGCTTGGCTCCTTCCCTCCAAATGTAATGTTATCAATGAGGCCTTACTCAGGTCAGTTCCCCCAATTGTTTACGTTCTACATTGGAACAAAATGAAACATTTATAGGTCATTCTACAGTTATCAAAAAGACACTTACTTAGCCATAGAGGGAAACTCGTATTCATCAAGGATAGGCATCAGAACTCCTTCAGCTGATTCGGCTTAGTCAAACTCCCACTGAGATTCACAAATTAAAGCATCTGAGAGCCCTTCCAGGTCCTCACAGCTGCTATGTACTTATGATAGGGAATTAACATCAACAGTTTGAATTCTCCATCCCCTGGACCAGTCAAGTCTTGGAGAACATCTCAGGGAACACCTTTTAAAGTTAAGTAAAAGAGTGGGGTAGTTTTCACACCTTCCACACTACACCCTTTGATGGCAAGATCTTTAAGGTCTTCTAAAGGACCTTGCATAACTTAAATGACTCTAGGACCAATCGCTGGTATTTAAACTATTAATATAGGCAATATTAAAGGAGGAAGAAAAAAACTAAAATGAACATATCAAAAACAAAACCATATAGCAGTTTTCTCGAAGGAATGATTGAATATGGGAGAATCTGAGGAAGAGGTCTGAATCCCATGTTGAAAGGATCAAAGTCCACATAATGGAAGATGCCAAATATTTGCAATTCATATTTGTCCTTCAATGTAAAAAGGAGGCCATAGAGAAGAGCAACACCAGGAACATCAGGGTGAAGGTAAAAATGATGATACTTCCTAGTTAGTCCCTGGTTCTCACCAGGTCAGGGAGAATTTACCTGCACCATCACCAACTTGGTGTTCTTTGGCCCACCAGCCAAGATCTTCCCAACTTCAGAAGAGTAAAAGAGGCCTGCAAGGAAGAACTTTTATAGTGATGGAGGAAATGGGAAGAGAGGACTGGCCAGCAATGTTTAAACCTCATTCTCATCTAAATTGGTTCAAAGCAGAAATACATACACACACACACACACACACACACACACTCATTTGGGTACAGAAATGTATCTTACCCAATAAGGAAATAGGAAGAAAGTGGAATAAGAGAAGGCAGTGAAGGAAAAATAAAAGGAAGGAAAAGATAAGGCAGGTAGTGGTTAGAAGCAAAACAGACTTTTGAGCAGGAAAAGAACAGAAAAAGAGAGAATGATAAACAGAAGAAAACAGGATGGAGGGAAATGCACAGTTTGTAATCATAACTAAATGTAAATGAAATAAGCTCACCCATAAAATGGAAGCAGATAGCAGAATGGATTAGAAATCAAAATCCAACAATCAGTTGTTTACAAGATACACACTTGAAACAGAAAGACACAGAGAATTAAGGCAGGGACAGCAATCATAATCTCAGACAAAACAAAAGCAAAGATAGACCTAATTAAATGAGATAAGCAGGGAAACTAAATTTTTCTAAACAGTACAATGAAGTAATATCAAAAAATTTAAGGGCAAATTTCTCTGATAAAGGCTTTGTTCCTAAAAATATAGAGAACTGAGTTAAATTTATAAAAATGAGAGCAATTCTCCACTTGATAAATGGTCAAAGGATATGAATAGGATATTTTCAGAAGAAGAAATCAAAGTTATCTATAGTTATGTGAAAAAATGATCTAAATCATTATTGATTAGAAAAAATGCAAATTAAAATAATTTTAGGGTACTACCTCACACATATCAGAAATGACAAATGCTGATTGGGATACGGGAAAATAGGTACACTAATGCATTGTTGGTGAATTGTGAACTGGTGTGACCATTCTGGAGAACAATTTGGAGCTATACTTAAAGGATTATAAAATTGTGCATAGACTTTGATCCAGCAATGCCACTGCTATATCTGTGCCCCAAAGAAATGAAAGATAAAAAAAGGACTTTTGTGTACAGAAATATTTAAAGGAGCTCTTTTTAAGATGGTAAAGAATTAGAAATTGAGGGAATACTCATCAACTGGGAAATGGCCAAACAAATTGTGGCATATGATTGTGATGGAGTAATATTGTGCTATAAGAAATGATGAAGGGATGGGAGTTCAGAAAAAGAAAACATGGAAAGACTTATTTGAACTGATGTAAAGTGAAGTGAAAGAACCCAGGGATCATTGTACATAGTAATTTTGAAAGAAGGTCAACTGTGTAAGACTGGGTTATTCTCATAAGTATAATAAAAACCAAAAAATTTCCCAAGGACTCATGATGAAAAATAATTATATTTCCAGAGAGAGAACTGATTAACTTTGAAAGCAAATAGAAATATAATTTTCTTGCTTTGTTTTTTGTTTTGTTTTGGGGGATATGGATAATATGAAAATATATTTTTCATGTTTTCACATGTATAATTGATAATATTTTGCATGCTTTTTCAGCGATTGGGAGCAGGATGGGACTGGGAAAGAGGTAGAGAATTTGGAACTAAAAATTTTAAAAGAAAAGAATGTCCAAAATAAATAATTTTTTAAAAACCCTTACCTTCTGTCTTAGAATCAATACTGTGTATTGGTTCCAAGGTGGAAAAGCAGTAAGGGCTAGGTAATGAGGGTGAAGTAAATTGCCCAGGGTCACCCAGCTATGAAGTATCTGAGGCCAGATTTGAACCTAGTACTTCCCATCTCTAGACCTGGCTCTCAATCCACTGAGCCACCCAGCTGCCCCAAAAATAAATAAATTTTTTAAAAGAAATGGGGGAAAAAAGTCTTGTGACAAGAGAAATCAGCTAACTTCCATATAATGAAATAAAACTTCTTGTTCACGTTTAATTTCTAAGACTAATGAAGAAAACTGTTGGTTCAAAGCTTGAGAATATATAAAATTCATTTTTCTCTTTTTTTACATTGTCATCCTCTTTATTTTTTATTTTTCCAATTACACAATTTTTACCATTCATTTTTAAGTTTTTTGAATTCCAAATTCTCCCTTTCCCTCCTTCTTCCTCAACAAGGCAAGCAATTTGATATAGATTATACAATACACTGTTTTATAAACTTCAGCATATGCTCCATTTTCACCACTTTTGAGCACAACACTTTCTGGTGTATGTATTGTAATGAGTTATTTGTTAATTAAGTAAACTATAAAAGATTTTTGATAAATTAGGTATAGGTGGATAGAGAGATTAGTTTGAGTGAGCTGTATTTCTTTTATTCAGAGTAGAATTCTCAATGGGGATGATGGGAAAAAAGGAATTTCCCAGAGGCTCTTGGGAAAGTCAGTTGGACCAACAATTACTCTTTGGGTGGTCCTGAATAAGGAAGGTTGTCCAAGGAGTGAGCTCTGAGAGTTGGAGAAGATCTGGTGATTTATTACTTGGAAATATCCTAGCCTCAAGAGAGAGAGAGAAAGTGCTTAACAGAAGAGTAGTATTGCAGTTCCTCTGTTTAACCAGTGGTGGCAGGAGAGAGCAAAAGCTGAGTGGAGTGTCAGTAGCTTCTGACAGGCTGAGTTTCATTTGAGCAGAAGGAAGAAATCTGTTTTTATCTCTTATTGTTTATAAGTTTATATTTTATTTTTAGGATGGAAAGATAGCTAGATTTGGGAATTAGACAGTAGGAGTAGCTAAGTCAGCCTTGACTTTGGTCAGGGAAGAAAAAAGTCCCTTGCAGGACAAGTTTGGAGGGTGGTTTTTGTTAAGATAAATTTAGAATTAAGGAATTATATTTCCTAAGCTTTTCCAGATTCAGCATCTCCATTTTCCTTTAGAAAATGCTCCTATAAAAGTTAATATAAATAAATAGGTTTTATAGAAAATTATCTCCAGTCATTTAAAACCAAACAGTCCATGTAAAGATGACTCCCTTAAGGTTGGGAGGGAACTCTTTTCAGACTTCCATGAAGTTGATTAAATGATAATGAGTTTCTGTCCCATCTAGAAATGAGCTCTTATGAATTTGTTTTTATCAAATGGGGAAAATCTTTCTCCATCCCCAAAAATTCAATCTCCACTAGGCTGCTTTGAAAGTAAACTGAGGTTTGAAAGAATTCCCTCAAAGAACTTAGAAGAGGCCTAAATTTTTAGACTGGAAGGCCAAGAAGAGCTGGAGGGCCTAAAACAGAATAAAGTGATTATCTTCAAGGTATCTTTTGCACAATTATCTTCAAAGTATTTTTAATGACACAGAGCATGCTCATATTCTTACTAATGGCCATGAGGCAATTTACTCTTTAATCTCCAGGGAGATACCTAATAGTAAGGAACCACTTTTTCTAGACACATCACCAAAAGCACAAAGGATAATTCAGAAACATCTTCCTCTGCATGCCAATCCTCCACTTCAACTAGCTTGTTATTTTATAATCATCCAAGATCATGCCAATTGTCCTGGTGGGCCTGACTTAGTTAAGTTCTGTACTGGAACAAAAGGAGAGACTCAGAGGTCATTTAAAAATAACAAAAGGAAAACTTAGTTAGTCCTAGCTGGAGAAGGATATTTAAAAATTATAAGCATTGAGGACCTTTCCAGTTGATTTAGCTTAGCAAAGCTCCTATTGAGATTCACCAGCCAAGCATCTCAAAACTCCTTCAGATTCTTATGACGATTTTGTATTCAGGTGACAAGGAAATGATATCAACTGTCTGAGCCTTTAGTCCCCTAAACCAACCAAATTTGAGGAAATGTCTCATGACCTTCTAAGGGAAAAATAGTCTACCTTGCATGAGAGGATTAGGCTATTGCTTCTATCAGAGTTTCACAAAGGACTTCTCTAATAATAAATAGCAAATAAACTCATTTGTTCAAGCAAATAGCAATTAGAAATCAGAGGTTTCAATTAGATTATGCTAGAAACTAGAAAAGACAAAAGGATTTAGATGACAGTGAGATGAAATCACAGCCTAATGAAGAAAGATGCCTCAATCTCACTGAAAGGGAAATTTCCTGAAGTTTCTTAGTAAAGCAAGTTGAAAATAAGGGACATGTTGAGATGTCTTTGCCCACATATCTGCTTTCCAAAGTCTATCTCGATTTCCTCATATGTCTGGAATCAGTCCCCAACAATCTGAAAGCCTGCGTAACCTCTCTCAAAGCAGAATGAAAAAATTCCTCCATTCTCCAAAGCTTTTTAACCAAGTTTTTGCCCCTCATATAGTCATGTAGGGTTGCATCAAGAATGATCATTCCAGAATCGCATTCCAAAGGTTGCATATACCACAAGATTGACCTTCCTAAACCCAACTTGGTTGGAGGTTTGGATTATAATGTAATGACTAAAGCATTGTAAAGGATTACAACTATGAAAGACTTAAGAATTATGATGAATGCAATAAAAATCTACAGACAATTGATGATGAATCATGCTTCCCACCTTCTGGCAAAAGACTAAAGGAACAAATGAGACATATTTGGGAAGAAATTCTGTTTTTGGAAAGAATGGAGAGAATTAGAGGAAGAAGTTGAGATTAGTAATAGCAATACTAAAAATGGTAGAAAAGAAAGAAAAAAGCATCAGTGAATTTTTTTTCTAAATACCCAGAAGAGAGAAGATAGAAGCTGAGATGTAGTTGCAGAAAAGCATGATAGTGCTGCAACTACCAAATTAAAGTTGAAATATAACAACAACAAAAAAAACTCATGCTATATGAAATGGAGACAGTTTCATTTTGCAGCCCTTGTATTCTATTCTATGTAAAGTGAAATGTTATATTTCTCAGGTTCATAATAACAAAAAAGATAGAAACGAAAAAATAGTCTAAGATTCATTCCTGATATAAACACTCTATCTAACAAGGAAAAGGAAAGAAATTTCTTTGCTAGTTGGGAGATTCACCCAGAATTGCTCAATTTCCTGTGATCTTGTTCCTGACCTTGCCATTGAGCAGGCTCCTGGGCAGAAAGACAAGGAAGACAAAGGAAAGTAATTGCAAACTGTATGGGGTGAAAAGGGGTTTTTATTGGGTAAATATTAAAAGGTTGGTCACCAGGGGATTGATCAATCCCCAATTAAGAATAACTTCAAGTCGTTTCCGGGTAAGATGGCGGCAGAGTAAGGAGCAGCTGCTCGATCTCTCCTAACCGAAGCATACAGGACTCCTCAAGGGGAAATAAAAACGAACCCAGACTAACGAAGGAACCCCACAACAGGGCGCAGCATTGAAGGTACACAGAATTTGGGCATCTCCATGCTATGAAGGGGTGAAACAGCTCTCACTAAAATGCAAGAGGAAGAAGCCCCTTCCCCACCCCCCACACCACACACCTCGCACAACGCCAAGGCCAACGCACAAGAGTGAAAACAGGACTGGGGCAACCAGTAAATCACTAGCAGCCCCAGGGCTTGTACCTGTGTGCTGCAAGAGGAGGGACCCCAAGTGGCCAGGGGACACGCACGGACTTTCCCCCAGCATCTGCACAGGCGGGGACAAAGACCTCTAACGCAGGGACTTTCCCTAGCTTCTGCATGGGTAAAGGCATCGCCCCAGGTGTGAATAAAGATCTCCAGTGCACCAACTTTCCCTAGCTTCTGCGTGGGTTAAGACAGTGCCCTAAGCGAGAATAAAGATCTCTAAAGCAGAGACTTTCCCTAGCATCTGTGCGGGTGAAGGCAGTGCCCTAGGCTTGAATAAAGATCTCCAGCCCAGGCTTGGACCTCGAGTGAGGACCCGGAGCAGAAGGGAGCATGGCTATGGAAGCATCCCCTGAGACTGCTGAAGGAGCCTCAGGCAGAGGGGCAGACCAGAGTCTACCAGGAGGCCTGACCCCGAGGACAAGGAGACCAGAGCCCCCGGGAGCTTACAAAGCGCAGGAAGACCCTGAGTGTGAAGACAAAGCTGAAAAGGGGCAGGGCTAACGATGGCAAGCCGAGAATTCCAGAAGAAGAAAAAGATTATCAAGAAAAACTCTGTAACACTCAACAAATTTTACACAGAGAAAATCCAGACAACAGAGGAGGACAAACAAGTAATCATATCCAAATCTTACCAAAAAAATGAAAGCTGGTCACAAGCTATTGAAGAGTTCAAAAATGGGACGTTGAAGAAGATGGAAAAGATCTGGCAAGAAAATAACAGCTTAAAAGGCAGAATTTTGCAATTGGAAAGTGAGGCTCAGAAATCAAATGAACTGATAAGCAAACTGAACATCAGAAATGACCAGATTGAAAAGGAAAACCAAAAGATTATAGCCGAAAACCAAAAGATTATACCTGAAAAACAGTCCTTAAAGGATAGAATTGAAAAATTAGAACATAATGATCTCTCAAGACAAGAACAAATAAAACAAAGTCAAAAGACTGATAAAATAGAAGGAAACATGAAATATCTTAATGAGAAAGTGACAGACCAAGAAAATCGGTCTAGAAGAGACAATTTGAGAATCGTTGGTCTTCCAGAAAAGGAAGAAATTAATAGAAACTTGAACTCCATACTTAAAGAAATTATTCAGCAAAATTGCCCTGAAGTTCTACAACAAGAGGGCAATATAGACATTGAAAGGATCCATAGGTCACCCTCTACACTGGACACAGAAAAGTCAACACCAAGGAATATAATAGCCAAATTCAAGAGCTTTCAAGTAAAAGAAAAAATCTTACAAGAAGCCAGAAAGAGACAATTCAAATATTGAGGAGAACCAATCAGGATCACACAGGATTTGGCAGCCTCCATGCTAAAAGACTGCAAGGCTTGGAACACGATATTCAGAAAGGCAAGAGAGATGGGCCTTGAGCCACAGATCAACTACCCATCGAAACTGACTATATACTTTCAGGGGAAAGTATGGGCATTCAACAAAATTGAAGATTTCGAAGTGTTTGCACAAAAGAGACCAGGACTAAATGGAAAGTTTGATACCCAAGCATAAAAATCAAGAAAAACATGAAAAGGCAAATAAGAAACAGAGGGAAAACAAAGAAAACTTATAATTTTGTAAATTTGACTCTTTAAGGGCTTAAATAAGATCTAATTATCTATATTACTATGTGGAGAAATGCTATGTATAATTCTCTGTAGTGAACTCTATTCACTATTATAATATTCACTATTATAGCAACCAGAAGAATAATTCATAGGGAGAGGAGAGGATACTAAATGGTCTAAGATGACATGGGAGGTGGAAAAGAGGGGGGGGAATAGTAGGGGACACCAAGAAAAATCTGAGTAAATAAGAAAAATAGGATATTCTATTACACACAAAGAGGGAATGGGAAGGGGAGGGGATAAATACTATTATAAGAAGGAGAGGAAGAGAGCATTAAGAGGGAATAATCAAACCTTACTCTCAGTGTAATCAACCTGGAGAGGGAAGAGTAGCTTTATTATCCATTCAGATAAAAAACTCTATCTAACCCTACTGAGAAAGTCAGAAGGGATAAACCAAAGGGAGCAGGGGAGTGGGGAGGTAAAAAAAAGGGAGGGGAGAAGAAGGGGGATGGAATTCATTAGGCCTTTAAAAATAAAAAGAGGGGAATAACAAGGGGGGAGCAGAAAGGGAAGTCAATCAAGGGAGGGGATAAGGGATACCAGCTCAAAGCAAACCACTGGGTTAAAAGAAAATAGTGTAAGAAGAAGGGGTGGATCTAGGGGAGGATACAAAAATGTCAGTGAATGCACAACTGATAATTGTAACTCTGAATGTGAATGGGATGAACTCGCTCATAAAATGGAAGCAAATAGCAGAGTGGATCAGAAACCAAAATCCTACCATATGTTGTCTACAAGAAACACATATGAGGCGGGTAGACGCACACAAGTTTAAAGTTAAGGGCTTGAGCAAAATCTTTTGGGCATCAAATGAAAAAAAGAAGGCAGGAGTGGCTATTATGATCTCTGGCAAAGCCAAAGTAAAAATAGATATGATTACAAAAGACAGGGAAGGTCATTACATCCTGATTAAAGGCAGTATAAACAATGAGGAAATAACACTGCTCAATATATATGCACCAAGTGGTATAGCATCCAAATTCATAAAGGAGAAACTGGCAGAGCTCAAGAAGGAAATAGATAGTAAAACCATAATAGTGGGAGATCTAAATATTCCTCTTTCACATCGAGATGAATCAAACCAAAAAATAAATAAGAAAGAGCTAAGAGAGGTGAATGAAGTCCTAGAAAAATTAGATTTAATTGATATGTGGAGAAAAATAAATAGGGAAAAAAGGAATATACCTTCTTTTCAGCTGCACATGGTACATTCACAAAGATTGACCATGTAATAGGACACAGAATCATTGCAAACAAATGCAAAAGAGCAGATATAATAAATGTAGCCTTCTCAGATCATAATGCAATAAAAATAATAATTAGTAAGGGCACCTGGACAGGAAAATCAAAAACCAATTGGAAATTAAACAATATAATTCTCCAAAACCAATTTGTCAAAGAAGAAATCATAGAAACAATCAACAATTTCATTGAAGAGAATGACAATGATGAAACATCCTACCAAACTCTGTGGGATGCAGCCAAGGCACTACTCAGGGGGAAATTTATATCCTTGAATGCATATATTAACAAATTAAGGAGGGCAGAGATTAATGAATTGGGTATGCAACTCAAAAAATTAGAAAGCGAACCAATTAAAAACCCTCAGATGAAAACTAAATTAGAAATACTAAAAATTAAGGGAGAAATTAATAAAATCAAAAGTAAAAGAACTATTGAATTAATAAATAAGACTAGAAGCTGGTATTTTGAAAAAACAGATAAAATAGACAAAGTACTGGTCAATTCTAATAAGAAAAAGGAAAGAAGAAAACCAAATTGACAGTATTAAAGATGAAAAGGGAGACCTCAC
>NC_058133.1:219883623-219911818 GCF_016433145.1 Gracilinanus agilis
GGGGGGGGGGTGAAGGGTAAAGTAGGGGCATAAAGTATGTAAACAGGTTAAAAATGAATATTAATAAATGTTTTAAAAAAAGAATAACCTCAAGTCAAAATGACTTTTATGGAAATGTATTCATAAAATATAGGAGAGAGTGGAAGTAGAGAGATGAGAAGAGGGTAGAATAAGAGATTTGTATTCAAGTCTGGGCTTTACTCCAGCAGGACTCCAGAGACCCAGTCAGAGTCTAAAAGTCAATTAACAAGGGTTTTAGCCACACAGGCTTCTCCCAATCAAGGGAGCCTCCTGGAGGCTAGTACCTCCTGGGAAGTTAAAGGAGTCACCACATGTAATTCTAAGAGAGAGATTTAAGAACAGTCTCAGCAAGGTCTCAGGGTCCCAGGTCCAGGTCATGAACCAGAAGCCTCCTTCAGGTCCTGTTTATGAACCAGAAGAGAGAGCCCAGCTCACTGAGGTCTCTTTTTAAAGGGGCCTCTTTTGCATCACTTCCTGTGGCCTCCTCTTAGTTTACGTGTCCAATCACAACAGACACTTTTCTTAGGACTGCCAAGGAGGCAGTCAGTAAATTCTGATTTGTCACTCATTCTAACACATGTGGGTCACAGACCACCCAACTTGTAAGTTAAGTAGGGATGTTTTCACCTTTGGCGATTAAATGTAAAGATGGGGCAGGGGAGATTTAATCTCATTATCACAAAACTCATCCAAGAAGAGATATGGTGACAAACTTCAACTGGGCAACTGACAAAAGAAAAGAAAAGAAGTGATATGACTTCAACTGGGTCATTGAAGCTAGTAGGGGCTATTTACATGGAGCACCAAGTGATGACCATGTTAACTGAAAGGGCAAGACAATGAGAGCTGACAAATGAGTGAACCATAAGGGTAAAATTATAACTTTCTCTCTCTATTCTTCTCTTCTTTAAAGAAAAAGTGACCTTCCTTAGTGCCATCCCTTCTCTCATTAGACCAATCAATGGCACCTATGGGAAATTTCCTTTTTTGTTTCTTTAAAATTTTATTTTCAGTCAAGTAATAAAGTTTTTGGCTACCCCAAAAAATGTGTGATAGAGAAAAAGCAAAGATGATTTTGAGATTTTAGTAGTTGGGAGTATATTGGTTCTCTTTAAAGGGTCATGAGGAGGGAAAGGTTTTGAGAAAAAAAAAGAAAAAATTATGAGTTTAATTTGAGACATGTAAAAATTGGAACATTATTGATACATTCAAACTAAGATATCTTATAGATAATTGAAATATAATTATAGAGCTAAGGAAAAATCAGGGCTAGGGAGTAGACTTTTGAAATTAATGTTTTTAGTCAGTAAACAAGAAATATTAAGTTTCTAAAGAATAAATAAACCAAACCTTAAATTATAGTATAAAGTAGTAATCATCACAATTATTTGATACTGGCTTTAAAAAAAATAAAAAAAAATAGATCAGGGAATAGAGCAGATAAAAGAATCAGAAATGAGTAAACTTAATATCCCTGTGTTCAATAAACCTGAGAGCATAAATTTCTTGGGTAATAATTCCATATTTCATAAGAATTGCTGAGAATACTGGAACATAGTATAACAAAAATTATGTTTAGATCAATACATACTGAATCCACAATAAACTCAAAATGGATATGCAAACTGAAGGTCACAGCAAATGAGATACCATTCACAGACATGACTAGGGGGAGAATTCATAATCAAAAAGGGATTGAGGTCATTATAAAAGATAGAACAGATCATTTTCATTATATGAATTTGAAAAGATTTTGCAATAACAAAATCAAGGTTAACTATTATAAAAAGAGAAGTTGCCAATTGCAACAACAAAAATCTCTGCATCAAATAACACTGATAAAGCATCTCAAATCCAAAAAATGAAGTGAAGAAATTAAAATAGTCATTCGTCATTGGAAAATTGGTCAAAGGATAAGAACTATCAGTTATCAAATTTTAAAAAAATGCAAACTATTGTAATAAGTATGCCCTGGGTTTACTTTTCCAGAGCAAGGCTAACTACATCTTCCGCTTAGGTTTCTAGCGGTATGGGTGTCTTTCTCTCCACGAATCAGGGTGAAGCCAATTAATGCCTTAATCAAAGAGACTGCTATCTATCATTACAAAATGTCTACACATGCTCCCTCTCCAAAGCCTTTCTATAATATGTCAACATTACGCTCCCAGAAGAAGACTCTCCAGCTGCATATTTGTATCTGTGGCAGATTGTTCATACCTCGATTTTGGGCTCACCAACTAGTCCCCTATTACACAATGAACCATTGGAGGCAGCTTGGTAAAGTGAATAAAGAGTTGGTTTGGGGGTCAGTAAGGCCTGCCTCTGGTACACACTTTTTGTATGAACAAGTCACTTAATTTCTTGCTGTCCCAGGCAATATTCCAAAAGTATAGTTTGCAGATCCTAATCTGCATTAGTAGAGGAAATTCCTCATTACAAGCTTCCCTTAGAATGAAATCCAAGATCCAGTCCCTTCCCCACAACTCTCCTTAAAAAAGGAACCATATGAAAGATTCATCTATTTGCATTAACTATACAGTCTTTTAAATCTTCTTCCCCACATCACTGAAAAACCACTGGCTACAAGACTGATGACTTTCATTCCAGAGCAGCTTTGTTCCTGCTCTTTCTCCCAGCATAGGACAGTTCTTTGCTTATAGGCTAACATTTCAGAGACAGGATGAAAAGTACCTCTTCTGTCAGACAGTAAAAATCACCTGTACAAGCAGAATGTAGATTGGCCTCTGTGTGTTGCTGATGCTAGGACCTTTCTCCCACCTTCTTTCTCAAAATAAATTGCATAACTCAGAGGATCTATACTCAATGACTCAGAGAAAGTATAGCTTCTCCCACCCCAATCATTTCATTAATCTTATTTGAATTTAAATCAATGTGCATTTATTAAGTACCTACCATGTTGTCAGGCACTGTGCTAAGTGCTGAGGATACAATAACAAAAACTAAACAATGTCAGTGAAAGAGAGAAAGGGAGGCAAAGGACAGCAAGCCATGGAGATGGCAAACTGGACAGTCTCTGGAACGAAAAGCACATGTCTATTCCTTTATTCCCAGATACTTGTACCTTAAGATAAGCTTTTAGTCACCTCCAACTACTGCTTACAGCACTGTTGTAAACTATTTCATGCTGTCTCCAACACATTACCTGTTGTCTATGCATCTAACAGGAACCAATAGCAATCCTCCCTTCCTTCCTCTCTTCGATGACCTCCAGGCTGTTCTGTCCTAGAATAGAGGTCCCCAGTACGAACTTTCCAGTGAGATGGTATAGAGAAGTGATGGCAAACCTTTTAGAAATAGAGTGCCGAGCCCCACTCCCACCCCACCCCTCAGACAGAGTGCAGTGCCTGCAACCCCGAGAGACCAGATATCATGCCCCTCCCCCTAACAAATGCTGGATGTGCCCCATCTCCACCCCTCCTTACCCTGCACAGGCGAGGGAATAAGCACTCCCATTGGGTTGCTGGGCAGAGGGGAGGATGACATAAGGAATGTCCTTAGTGAGTGTAGAGAAAGGGAGGGGAGTGGCTCAAGCTCTCTGCTCCCCTCCAGCTCTGCTACCTGTGAGCCGCCCACCTTACTTGCCTGTGTACTCCCATTAAGCTACTAAAGCAGAGGGGCAGTGGAGAGGGGGCATCTCTCTGCCTTTCTAGTAACCAAATCCGTGGGGGAAGGGCAGCAGTTTAACCACAGAGTGCTCTGAGTGCCATCTTTGGCACCTGTGCCATAGGTTTCGCCTCACTGGTATAGACCTTACCATTTGCCTTTTCACTATGTCCCAAAAATCACCCAAGCCTTTTGATTTTCCCTGTTGCTATACTCTCCAGACCCTAGGGTCTACTGTCATCTTACCAGTTGATGTAATATAAAGACCCATAGGCATGGATATCTAATCTATGGCTAAACTCTTAAAATTTCTGAGCCTATTCTCCCTACAGTTTATGTTATCTCCCCCAGTTATAGTGTGAATGCCTTGACAAGCAATCTGACTTGAGTTTTTTGGTTACTTTTGCTTTTTGTATCCCCAACTTTTTAAACTATGTGCTTGGCACATAATAAGTATTTAATGCATCTTCAATTATTTATTCATGTTTCTAGTCTGATAGAATTCTAAGATCCTACTTTTTATCTATAGGTAAAATGATTAGCAAAGAAAAAGACATTACCAGTCCTTGCAGACAAAAGGACAAGAAGTAGGTTAGGAGACTAGAAGTAGGCTTTCTTGAGTTCCAGTAAGTCTATTTGATCTGCTCATTTCAGACTTAAACCTCTGGGGAACTTCACAGTCTTCTGATTATCCTCACCCAATAACAGACTGAGTGTAGGTGCTTTCCCTACAAGAAGCACAAATATTCATGTAATACCTGTAGTATTACAAGAGAGAGAATTACCTTTGTAATCACATAAAGGAAACCATAGCCAGCTCCTACCCAGCTTGAGCCAATTGTTAAATTTTCAGCAAATACTATATATACATCAGGCTTTGATTTATGATTGCTTGGATTTTAAGAAAGTGATTGAGAAAATGTTAACACAGATTAACTTTAAAATGTATCCTATTATTTTAAAGTGAGTTGGCACCAAAAATAAAGAAATTCTCCCAGGGTCTTTACTTTTGCTCCTTCCACTTTACAGCTGGCAATTGGATGGTGCAATGGATAGAGTTTCAGACCTGAAGTAAGGAAGACATAAGTTCAAATCAGGCTTCAAATAATTACTAGCTCTATGACCCTAGGCAAGTCACTTGATTCTGTTTGCCTCCATTTCCTCATCTATAAAATGAACTGGGGAAGGAAATGGCAAACCTTTATAGTATCTTTGCCAAGAAAACCCCAAATGGGGTCATAAGAGTTAGATGTGACCAGAAAATTGAACAATTTTTATAGTTGACATGGCTTAGACACCATATTCCTATGACAGGCACTGGGTAAATCTTGAGCTCACTTAAGAGTCCTGATTTTTTAATGTCACTGCTTTGCATTTGGGCTTTTCTTCTGTCAGGGTAGAGAAAATCTGTTCCAAAGCTAACAAGCTTTCCTCTCCCAAGAAAAAGCAATACTCTGGTTATCCTGCCATGAAAGCTATCATAAAGCATTTTTTCAATATATGATATTTATGGGTCAGATTCCACCCTCCTTGTGTTTGTAAAGTAACTACAAAAGGAATATTGGATTAAGTTCTAATTAGAGTAGGAAGGCAGAGTCTGGCTCAGTGACTTCATTTTTTACTCTTTACTGATATTCTGAGGATTAATGACAATATAAATTAACAAATGTAGGTGTAAAACAGATTAGGGTCATCTACACATTCTACTTTCTGACAAGCATGCTAATGTTCTCAGACAGTCCTGTTACCAAAATCAACATAAGTCAACAAATGAGGGGCTCATTTCATTACTTCATAAAGGAAACTCACAGAGAGTTTTCTATGTCTGTTTTGTAATTAAATGATACCTCATAAAATGACATTATAGATGGCTATCCTTAGGGTCAGGAAGATTTGGGTTCAAGACCCACCTTTATCATATACTGTCTGTGTGACTATATGCAAGTCACTTATGATTTTAGTCTCCCAGACAATTCTCCAAGACTATGAGTTACAGACAAGTTGCAAATATGCATAGATAGGGGGAGTTTCCATAAATTCTATATGGATGAACTGATAGGTCCACACCAAACCTAACCACCCACCCAGTGACTTCCTTGAAGCTAAGACTTGGAATCAAACCTGGAAATCAAAATTATACATAAAAAATATACCACAGTGGAACTGATCTAAGCTCTATACCCATATTCATTTTGAACCAGTTTTATCAATGTGGTCACTTGATATGGCAACTCAATCCACAGAACCCTAGACACAAACCTAGCTGCTTTGCTGATGTTTCTACATAATTAATAAATTATAGGATGCTAAAGTTGAAGAACTCTGGATGAGAGCTGTTCTAACTCCCTCATTTTACAAATGGGGCCCAGAGAGGTTAAGTAACCTCTCCAAAGCAACATAGTTAGGCAGCAGCAATATTGAGAGGGAATTTGAGAGCAGATGACTTCTAAAGTTCCTTCAAATTCAAAAATTATGTTTCTTTAGTTTTAAGAGAAATGTAATATGTTTTAAAGATTTCATTAAACTTAAGAGTTTTCATTTTAGTAAATAAGTGAACTTAAATCAAAACCTAATCTCCCATTCATTCAACAAATGTTTATTGGGCACCTACTATATGTGATGAAAAGCTCCTCAAGAAGCTAATGTAACAGTGTAGAAAGTCTGCTAGGTCAAGAAAGACTAGGAAGTTCCCTCTCAGCCCCAGCTCTGGACTCACACAGGTTTAATCCTGTGGTATCCTGGCCCCTAAAGAGTGGATCAAGTGGATTTTTTTTCTTGATTTCTCTAGCTCTTAAAGCTTGGCTCTGGGGCATCAGGTATATGTGGAGTGGAAATTGAGGGGACCTTGGAAATTTCAAAGTTCACCCTCTTTTACCACTTATTAAAAATATATATGACCATGGAGAGAGAGAGAGAGAGAGAGAGAGAGAGAGAAAGAAAGAAAGAAATGGGGGTAGGGGCACTATCTCAACTCATGGACCCAAGACAGATCTCCCCAAGGGGTTATAGGAAAAATGCTGGGCACTGCCTCAAGTTATTGGCCCAAGACAAATACCCCAAAATTCACAGAAAAATCCCTTACTTAGAGGAGAATCCTGATATAATCAAGTCTCCCAGAAGAGATTATAACATTTTACAAAAGTTGGAGACAGTGTTGAAGTTTTACATTGGCTTTGCAATGAACACATTCAAACTAATTAATATCTTCAAGAAGTTGGAGAATAGCTTCATAATGGATACATCCAAGCAAATCAACATTTTAAAGAAATGGCCAGGAAGTTGGAGACAGATACAAAGAGTGGGGAGGTTCAGGCTTGGATTATCTAGGAGGGACTGATGAGAGAATCATTCAAGCCACTGGGTTTGGACATCCTGTTAGAAGCTTCAATAATCCAAATACAGAGATATAATAGGAGAATCTTCTAAGACAATATGGGTACTCAAGATTGGTCCTTAATATTTGGTCATGAGTACTTCAGGATCCAAAACCACCAGCCTGGGACTCCTGCCTGGGGCAATTCCCAGACAAACTCACTTAAAGCTGTAAAACTTTTGTAAGAATGGGGGTGGGGGGACACACACCAACCTTTAGATATCAATAACTATTAATAACGTGAGAATAACACACTAAATTCTCATTCCACCCAGGTAAAATCACTGAAAGTTTAAATTTTGTCCATATTGTTCCAAAAAAGAAGACTAGGGAAGGAATTTGGTGCAAAATATAAATCAGGCATAGGAAAGCTATTTATTTCTAACACACAGAAGATTAAAACACAAAAGGTAAAATTACTTTTGGCTCAGCTTTGTACCATTTCCCTCAAATTGCATTTCTTCTAGCAAGCCTGACCAGGGATTGGACTCTTCTTCCTGGTGGTCATCTTTACCTCCAGGTAGTATTGTAGTAATTGTATGAAGTACTTTCTATAGAGCAGTCAGCAGTCTCTAAGACTCACAAAGTTGTCCACAATCAATAAAAAAAGAATCTATTAAGTGCTTGCTAAATAACAAGCACTATTCTAAGCACTGTTAATACAAATAAAAAGCAAAATAGTCATTGCCCTCAAGGAGCTTGCATCCTAATGTAGAAAACAACATGAATTGGTACATATAAGATACAGATAAAGTCAATAGGAGGTCCTCTTATAGGAGGAGGCACCAGCCTGGGCTGAAGGGTAGGAGTATTTTTGTAACCAAGAAAAACAAGTATAAAATGAAATTCGATCTGAGTCTTACAGGAAACCAGAGATTCTTAAAAAACAGAGGTGAAAAGGGAGAACTGGAGGGCAGAAAGAGCAAAGACAAGAGATGAAATGTTGTATATAAGGTATAATAAGATCACTATGACTAGTTCATAGACTATCTGGAGGAGAAATATGTGTAAGAAAACTGAAAAGGTGGGAAGGGGCCTGTTGTGAAAACTTTAAATCCCAAACAGGCTACAAATAACAGGGAAGCACTAAAGTTTATTAAGTAGTGGGGTGAAGTGATCAGATCAATTATTATCAGGATAATAATTTTGACAACTGTGAAGAGAATGGATTGGCCTGAAGAGCCTTGAAATGGGAAAACCAATTAGAAGTCTATTACAATAATCTGTGTAAAGTAATGAGGCCCTGAACTAGGGCAGAGTTGTATTAGAAAGAATGGAGGAGGAACCAAGATGGTGGAGTGAAAGGAAGCAATGCAGTAAGCTCTTCTCTACAAACTCCTCCTTGTTATTCCAGAATGTGTTATCTGACAAAATCCTAAGTGGAAAATCCAGAAAAAGTCACAACGAAACCTATGTTCAGTCCAGCTTGGCATAAGAAGATAGAGAGATAAAGCCAGGAGCAAGCTATTCAAGGAGCAATCAAGTGCTAAGAAAGAAGTTGTATACCAGGGCAAGAGGCAGTCTCAGACTGATACCAGGACACCACCAGATTTATACTGGGCTCAGCAATGAGGACAGGTACCAACTCTCAGCTTTGTCACCCACTAACCAGGTCCTGAGCAAGACAGAGTGAGAAGGAACCTGTGCATGGCAGTTGTATTCCAGGATAGAGGCCTGGAGGTGTACTAAGAAAGAAGTTCAGATGTCACCAGCAGTAGTTGTGATATGTCTCATGTACAATTAGGAGCTCACTTCCGATATCTGGCCCAGACTGCATAGAAATAACCAAGATGAGAATCTCACACCCAAAGGAAGCCAACAATTTTGTGTTCTGAGCCAACAGAGCTTTCCAGTTTTCTGGTTAGGGGCAGAGTCCAATAGTAATCTACTCTTGTACAGACTCAAACATGGGTCAGGAACTCGCAGAGCTCAAACAAGAGGGGCATAAATCAGAATTTGTCCTGGAATAGGCTACTTTGGGAACTTTGAAAGCCTATCCTTGAGAATCTGGAATATCAGAATATTCAGTACTCTAAGAAGAATATTCAGTACTCTAAGGCCAGCCCAGACCTTCTCTGTAGAGGTGCTACAGAGTTCAGTCCTAAAAATAAGTTCAAAGTCAGGAAGTAGACTAGAAAATTGGAGGGGGGGGGGAGGAATGAACTGTTCTGGTGGAAAGGATACACAAGGCAAACATAGAAGAGAATGACTCTAAAATATCTACAAGCATTTCCTCAAAGAAAGCCACAGCTTGGGCACATATTCAACTAGAATTCTTAGAAGAGATTAAGCAAGAGTTTTTCCAAATAGTTTTAAAAAGCATTTTTAAAAATAGGATGAGAGTGCTTGAGGGAAAAATTGGAAACTAAGTGAGAGCTATGGAAGAAAGAATTTTTAAAAAATAATTAACAGTTTGGCACAAGAGTTACTAAACTTTGCCCAAGCAACAAATTCTCTAAAAATTTAAATGAACCAAATAAGAAGCCAATGCCTCCAAGAGGAAATAAGGAATATTAAAACAAAGTCAAAAGAGAGAACAGAACGGAACAGAACAGAAGAGAACAGAAGGTATCAGCAAAAATGGCTAATCTGGAAAACAGATCAAGGAGAGAATTTTAAGAATTATGGGCTATCTGAACACTATGATTTTTAAAAGTGCCTAAGGTTTCAAGAAATTTTAAAACTGCCCAGAGTTCTTAGAACCAGAAGGCAAAGTGGAAATAGAAAGATTCCACAGATCAATTTCTGAAACAAGCCAAAATGGAAACAGACTTGATTCAGCAGCCACCACTCTAAAGGAGAAGAGAACTTAGAATATGACATACCAGATGGCAGAGGATAAAGGCTTTCATCCAAGAATAACTTACCTGGAAAAACTGAAAATAATGCTAAAGGGAAAAAATGGATCTTCAATGAAATAGAGAACTTCCAAGTATTCTTGATGAAAAGGCTAGAGCTACAGAGAAACTTCAAAATATAAATACAAGAATGACAAGAAGCATAAAAAGTTATACATTAGCTATGATTAAAGGATTAAATGGGGTAAACTGCTTACATTCAAATGTGAAGAAATGATACGTGTATCCCTTCTGTTCTTGATCATCATCAGGATTCATAGAAGGAATCCAATGAGATGAAACCAGAAGCAGTTCTGTTTTATCTTAATGATCTTAAGAAAACAATGATCTCCTTTCCCCAATCATGTCAAGGGACATGAACAGGCAATTTTCACAGATGAAATCAAAACTATCAATAAGCACATGAAAAGTGCTAAATCCCTCCTGATTAGAGAAATGCAAGTTAAAACAACTCTGAGGTACCACCTCACACCTAGCAGATTGGCCAATATGGCAGAAAAGGAAAGTGATAAATGTTAGAGGGAATGTGGCAAAATTGGGACACTAATACACTGCTGGTGGAGTTGTGAATTGGTCCAACCATTCTGGAGGGCAATTTGGAACTATGCACAAAGGGCTTTAAAATGTAAAATTTAAATTTAATATCAATAACTCCAGGTTCTTATTTTTCATATAGTTTTATTAGGATTCACTAAAAGTGAAGAAAGCAGATTCAAGCCTAATGTAACCTGACCACCACTTGGCTCTCAACCATGGTCCCATCCATCTGCCTCCAAGGGAATAGAGAGAGTAGGTGTGTCTCACCCCAAACCTTTATTCTTTCTCTTGATCCTGGACTAGTAACCTTCAGTTCCAGGTCATGTTCTTAGGGCTTTTCACCTGTAACCTCTGTTTGGAGCACTCCCATAACATCCAGCCACACAGTGAGGTGGGATGAGCTGGGGGGAGGGGAGGGGATTCTAGCTATATGAAAAGATTGCCTGCCCTTGTTGTACCCAAATTTTAATACCTAACCCAGGTTCATGGCTGAAGGAAGAATCACACTGACAATGCAATATGCAAGAAGAGGCTCATTCTTTACTAGCAATAATAGCTAGGGTCGCTAGGCAGAGAGGCATGCCTGAACGACCCCCTGGAATTCTCAGCCAAGAGTTTATATAGAAATGTTTGGGGAAGGGGGTTGGTACATACATAATTATCAAGGTAGTGTCAGGGACAGGTGGTCAGGAAGCATCTGGGGAGGGGGGGGTTTCAGGGTCAGGGGTCAGGAAGCATTTGACAAACATTGTAAAGCAGGCAAACATAGACAAACATTCAAGAAGGTTCCTCAAGAAGGTTCAGATAAGATAGCTTCAGTTTTAGGTTTATGATAGGGGGAGATAAGGAAGACTGTGCTGGGAAACCTTGGGGGCTAGGGGTAGCTTGTCCAGGCCAGAAATAGTTCAGTAGACTGCCAGACTGATTTTTAAATCCAACACCCTTTGATCCAACGGTACCACTGCTGAGTTTGTATCCCAAAGAGATAATAAGGAAAAAGACTATAACTAGCTCAAATTATTCCCCAATTAATAGGTATCCTCTCAGTTTCTAATTCTTTGCCACCATAAAAAAAGTGGCTATAAATATTTTTGCATAGGTCCTTTTGCTTTTTCTTTGATCTTGTCAGTGTTTAGACCAAGTAGTGGTATTGCTGGGTAAAAGTGTATACAGAGTTTTGTAGTTTTTTGAAGTCCATTCTCTAATATCAATTTGACCAATTGATTTGTCTGTGGCTTATCGTCACCATGATTTCCAAAGAATCAAGGTGCATAATTATTTTAAATGGGTTACAGCATATTACTATGATCACTTCAGTTTAAAGACATTAACACAGATATGTGTGGATGGAAAAGAAAGTGTACTGGTCATGAAGGATGACAGATAATTTATAGATGGTCCAAGTGGTATAATGGCATATTTCGAATAGTGGTGACCTAGAGAGCCCAGAGAAGATTTATACATGAACAAGAATCTCATCAAATGAGGCTTTGCTTTGCCAAAAGTCACACCAACAATATCAAGGCTTCACTGAAGGAAAATAATACAATGGAGCTTTAATATAACATAAGTGACAATGATACTGTGTTAAGATGCATATTCACCTGTAACCTGTGACAAACCTTCCTCTAAGTAAATGCCTGAAAGAAATATGCTCTATAGAATTAGTTGAAAAGATCCTTGTTTCTGAGAATCCAACTGTTTATGCCCCAAGTTAAAAGTCCTTTTCTCTTCCAGTCTATGTCAGTTATTCTTTGTCTCATGACTGATTTGCCAACTAAAATACAAATAGACCAGCAAAAGTTCTGGCATTTCCTTCTTACAAAGAAAATAATAATAGAAGCTTCATAGCCTGCCTTCTCTCCCCACCCCATTACAAGAACACTGCTTCAGCATTCTCAATTAAATTCAGTTCAACAAACATTTCTAATGGTCTACTGTATATAAAGTAGTTATCCTAAGAACTTGGAATAGAAAGATAACAACAAAATGGTCCTTTCCCTCAGAGAGATTACATTCTACAGTTGAGAGTGGGGTAGAGAGGGAAACAATAAGTAAATTAAAAGTATGTACAAAATAACTTCAGTACAGAAAGATCAAGAAAATCCTCTTTCAGGGGATAGCACAAAAGTCAGTCTTGGAAGGAAGTTAGAAATGTTAAGGGTCTAAAGTGGGGAAGGAGAGGTACCTAAGTGGCAGAGGGGATAGAGAACTGGGCCTGGAGTCATGAAGACTCATCTTCATGACTTCAAATATGGCCTTAGACAAGCTGAGTGACCCTGAGTGAAAAGATGTCATCAGTGATGTCATTTTGCTCTTCTTTGAGTATGAACAACCAATCAACCTGGACGAGTTACTGAACCCTGATTGCCTCAGTTTCCTCATGTGTAAAATGAGCTAGAAAAGGAATGGAAAACTACTCCAGTATCTCTGCCAAGAAAATTCCAAATGGGGACATAAAGAGTCACACATGACCAAAAAAAAATAAATAAAATGATTGAACAATAACTAGAGAAGGAGGGAAGACACTCCAGATATTTTGGATGGCTATGCAAAACCATGAAGATAGAAGATGGAATGTGTCAGCTTAAATTCTGGAAACCCCAAGTTTGCCCCAGTCGCTTGGGAATTTGCTTTTAGGGGAAGTCCCAAACTAACTTTGTCTTAGACTGAACAATGGATCATCAAGCATCCATTAAGTGTCCTGGATAGGAGTGATAGAAATGCTCAAATCCTCAATCATCCTTTTTGTCTTAGAAGCTTCCCCCATTGCATTTATCCATTCCCAAGAAGAGAACCACCCTTTTTGTATCTATTTGTAAATTTGTGAGTATAAGTTTTTAAGGTTTTGAACCAAAGTAAAGAACTTCTTTAGCATAGTATAAGCCTCAGTTTTAGCCTTAGCCTTTAATTTGCTATATCATGCACCCTCAGTAATCATGGTCTTGAACTTGTGACTTAGTCTTCATTAGCAATAGGCTTTTGCCTCAGTTAGAAGCCTGGTGACATCCCTTCATCTTTGTATACATCCTAGTTTACATCATCAGGCTTTTGCCCTGCTTGGGAGGCTGGCACCTCCTCCTTACCCTAGTCATCTAAGTGTACATCATCATTGACATCATCAGGCTTAGAAAGTAGGGTTTAGGCTCTCCCCACACCCCCTTATCTATCAAGGGACTTTCAAGTCATCATCAAGTGACTTCTTCTACCAATGATTCTTTGGACATAAAAGAAGTCCTCTCACAAGGCTCTGAGTCTTTTGGTTCTTGACCAGAAGTCTGGCTTTATTGTGAGACTGGCCATCTCCCAATAAATCTATTTCTCTATGGCTTGGAGACTTTGTTTATCTTATTTGCAATTTAGGCCACTCCTTGATACCCTAACCTCTAGCTATAGCCTCTTTCCCAAGCTTGATTGTACAGTGTATGTTTGCTGTACTATATTTCCTAAAAAGTGTATAAGTCCTCAAGTTCTATTATTCTTTGGAGAATCATCTTTGGTGATGATTCTTTCCGAAACACTGTCCTCAAAGCCCCAGAGTTTTGACTCCGTGGTTTTTAGTGCTAGGCTCTGTATTGTTCATTGTCTCTTTTCCTGATTAAAGATTTGGTTTTATGACTACTTTAGTGATTCTGTGTTTTTTGAAGTTAACAAATGTATTATACAAAGAACAGCTTAGTAAGTACTTTGTCTAGAATGTAAATTGCCTGAAAAGTAATACAAAATATGACCAGAAAGGTGGCTGAAAGCCATAATGTTCAGAGCTTTAAATGTTAGGTTAAGAATTCTATATTTTATCCAAGAAGCAATAGGGAACCACTGATGATTTCTGAGTAGGTAAGTAATGGTCTTAGGATTTTCCATTTGTCTGTTATATGGAATACATTAGGGTGGATAGAATTTTCAAATTTTTACACATATTGCAACAAAAGAACCTTGAAAAGAAGAGCATATTGCATCATTCTCTCCCCCTTTTGATGAATAGGAAACAATTTTTGTTTTTGTTCTTTAACGATTAATTTTTTTAATGATTTCTTCCTCAGATGATACTTACAGTCTCAAGAATACTTCAAGGTATGTAGGCTAATGTTCTACATTGGAAGATGTTTTCCATTTTTTTAACTAAACTTTAGATAAAATAATCAATTATTTTTCACAAGTTCCTGACAGGTATTTGTGATGGAGTACAAGGTTTTATTTTGGTGGGGAGGGGATCTATACCTGCAATTTCATGATTGTGGGGAATTGTCTCCATCAATATAGATCAGTAATTTAATTAATCAAAGCAAATCCTGAGGGCCCACAGGTCACACAGCTAGGAAGTATGTTGTTAGGGACCAAGACTTTAAGATAAAATAGTCACTCTTCTAAGAATAGATATCATTCACTCTTCTAAGATAAGATATTGATCATAGGCCCAGCCATGCTTGGAGACAGTAAGACGCCACAGGAGATTTTCTATGCTCCCTTTCTGCGTTCCTTTCCCCTTAGTATCTGCCGACCCCCTTCTGCCCTCAACCTATATATTCTTGTCATAGATCTGCAATAAACGAGCCTTGCTTCCATCCAAACGACTCTGTGTCTTGCGCGCGAGGTCTCCTCTCTTCTTCCCCTATGGGTTCTTAGGTTGCCGTTTCCCCGGACCCCTCGGTTGTGTCCGGCTGGACCCGGACAGTATGTGAGGTCAGATTTGAATCCTAGTCCTTCTGACTCCAGGCCTGGTGCTTTATCCACTCTGCTACCTAGCTGCCCTTTAGGACAGGGTTTCTTAACCTTTTTGTGCTATGGTACTCCAATGATGCTTATGGACCACTTATCAGGCTAATGTTTTAAAATATGTAGGATTAATTGTGGCATATGCTGGTGATGGCATACTATTGTGCTCAAAGGAATAATAAACTGGAGGAATTCCACGTGAACTGGAAAGACCACCAAGAATTGATGCAGAGTGAAAGGAGCAGAGCCAGAAAAGCATTGTACACAGAGACTGATACACTGTGGTAAAACCAAATGTAATGGACTTCTGTACTAGCAGCAATGCAATGACAGAGGACAATTCTGAGGGATCTATGGAAAAGAACACTACCCACATTCAGAGGAAGAACTGCAGGAGTGGAAACACAGAAGAAAAGCAACCGCTTGAACACATGGGTTGATGCGGACATGATTGGGGATGTAGACTCAAAATGACCACACCAATGCAACTATCAATAATATGTAAATAAGTCTTGATTGATGACACGGTAAAACCAGTGGAAATGTGCATTGGCTATGGGGGGGACGAAGAGGGGATGAAGGGGAAAGTAAGAACATGAATCATGTAACCATGGAAAATTTTTTTAAAAAAATAAAATATTTAAATCTTAAAAAATAAAATAAAATATGTAGGATTACAAAATAAACCAGTTACATTGAAATATAGTTATCAAATTATGGGTTTTTTTTTAATATTTCAAAGATCCCAGGTTAAGAACTGTTTTGTCATGCTGCCTCACTGGTTTTAGGAAAATTTAAATTTTGTTACAATCTAACTCTGATAATGAGATGGTTATTGGGTTGTTGCTCTCATTTAAAAAGGGATGTCCCTCCAGCTACAGACTGCCCAGATTACACATACTTTTCCAAGTCAAGTTATGAAACTCCTTGGAGTGAATCACCCACAGTGTGATGAAGAGGTTTGTGTCAATGGGAAACAATGCAAGGGGATATAGAATTTGGTCTGCTGCTGTGGATTTTGTTCAGACCACAAGTTTGCTTAACTCTCAAGTCCCAGATCAAAGGTGGATTCTGTGTTCTCATTTGCCTTCCAGTGCCTGGCTCTTGCTGTGATTTTGATTTCCCTAGTGATTGGGAGGACCCAGAGTTGAATCCCGTTCTACTTCCTGGCTGCTGACTTCTTACTGGGGTAAGTTGTTCACTACTACCACTATGTACTACCAAAGTGAAAGAGAGGGTTGGGCTCTGACATCTGGAGGTAAAAGGAATCCAGCAGTTAGTTGGCTCTTTTTTAATTAAGAGCTATAATCCAATAACCATCTAACTATTGGGGTCAAAGTAGAAAACGAATCAGATTTAGAAGTATATTTGTTTTTTAATCCTAGTTTTGCTGCTTACTTGCAATGTATGAGTGCTTAGACAAATTATTTAACCTTTCCATGATTTGGCAATATGGAGATAATACTACCTATGTGACTTAGCTAATAAGGTTATTGTGAAGAAAATACTTTATCAATATGAAAGTGCTATGATAGATATGAGACATTATTACCTGGAAAATGAAAGCAGCCAGAGGTTCTGAAATGCCATATTAGGAAAGCAGCATTCAGGCTAATAATCAGAAATTCTAAGGGCAGTTATTTTGCTTAGCTCAGTTCCTGGTTCTAGTGATCATTTATGTCCCCAGAGATCAATATTTATGCCACTGACTTGGATTGGAAGGAAGGAGAGAAAGAAGGAGGAAAGGAAGGAAGTGTTGACATGGAATCTAGAGACCCCAAACTTGTAGCTTAGTGAGGTATGATAAACCCCAAGTTTAGAAATAGTTTGTAGGTTGGAGACCCCCAAAGCTTGTGCTTGTTCCCTGTTCCCCTGAGAATCCACCCTGAAGGGAATCTCAGGCTAGCAGTTGCAGACTGAATAATGGACCCTAGGGTAAATGCTAAATACCCTTTTGTCCTAGGTAGTCTTCCCCATTGTATCAAAGACTCTTCCCAGGAAGACTACTGGGGCAGGGACCATTCCTTTAGTATCCATTGTGTAAGCAGTCCCTTTCCCCTACACCCTAGCCTCTAGCTATGATCCCTTTCTCTAGCTTGATTGTATCCTGTCAGTATAAGGTCAATCATCTTCCCCAGCCCCTGGATCTTCCCTAATGGTATATAAGTTCCCCAATTTCCTTTGTTCTGGGGAGTTGTCATCTAGCGCGATGGCACTCCCAGGGGGATCAGGGAGCAGAGTGAAGCAGTGTTCATTTAGACTCTGCACAAGGCGCAGCTCTGCTAAGAGGCCAAGTAGCCCTCATCCCCCTTTCCCGTGATTAAAGAGTGGTTTTATGACTATTTAATAGTTCTGTGTTTTTCTAAGTTAAAAGAAGCAAAGAAGAAAGGAAGGAAGCCACTTGCAACTTAGGACAATTCACTCACATTATCACAGGAAAGAGGAAAGAAGGAAAGAAAGGAAGAAAGGAAGATTTTGTTAGTGTAAATAGTCTACTGATAAAGAAACTTCTCAAATTTCAATCAATAACATTAGTTGTTGTTCCCTTCTTTTTAAAGAGGACCACATGCCAAGGAGTGATGCCTTGGCTTGTACATGAATTGGATTAAGGGAGGCAGAGTTGCACAAAATTTTCAACTTCTTTGTTATGGCCAAAAAATTTTTCACCAAATTGCTGGGCGGTAGAAGGGGGATTACCAGCAGTCCAGTTCCCCTTGGGAGGTGTGACAATTGAGTGAAAATGGAGTGAGAAGAGCCAGAGACCCAGTAGGGTTGCAGTGGCTGATCCAAAGTGCCATCTGCTGATTTTAATTTTTATATTGTTGGATTTAAAAATCAGTCTGGCAGTCTACTGAACTATTTCTGGCCTGGGCAAGCTATCCCCAGCCCCCAAGGTTTCCCAGCACAGTCTTCCTTATCTCCCCCTATCATAAACCTAAAACTGAAGCTATCTTATCTGATGAATATTAACCTTCTTGAGGAATGTTTGTCTATGTTTGCCTGCTTTACAATATTTGCCTATTTAATATATATTTGCCAAATGCTTCCTGATCCCTGTCCCTGAAACCCCCCTCCCCAGATGCTTCCTGACCACCTGTCTCTGACAGTACCTTAATAATTATGTATGTACCAACCCCCTTCCCCAAACATTTCTATATAAACTCTTGGCTGAGAATTCCAAGGGGTCGTTCAGGCAAGCCTCTCTGCCTAGCGACCCTAGCTATTATTGCTAGTAAAGAATGAGCCTCTTCTTGCATATTGCATTGTCAGTGTGATTCTTCCTTCAGCCATGAACCTGGGTTAGGTATTAAAATTTGGGTACAACAATATCATTTTTCTCAAGATTACATCAATGTTGGCATGAATTTCATTCCCACCATACATCTTATCTTTGGAGACAATGTGTTAGGTGTGTTTGACATACCTCTTGGGTTACAGTGGTGAGAACGTATAGGTCTTTTCATGGGAGACAATTTCTTCATATTTCATTCATTCTTCTTTTATATTAAATTACTGTACCAAATTGGATCTGGGAGGGGGAAAACTTGGAAACTGTTCTGGCCTTTTCTTGCAGGCACCTGTGTATAGGAATCTGAGTTAGAGATTTAAAATCTTTAACATTAACTCACTATATGCTGGTTTGTTGTGAAGTGACTTCTAGGGGAAGTTTCTGTATTATGGGGGTTTGTTTAGGGCTTTATTTTGGGATAGTGAGTAGTCTGTGACTGTGATTGTTCTTGCTATGAACCTGTATTGTTTTCTGTGTCTCCTTGGGGCTGAATAAGGATACTGATTGCAATAGTTTCAAAGACCTAGAGAGGGGAAGTAACATACTCAAAATCACAGTCACATGCACATTGACAGCACAGGTTAATAATGCATATAGTATGATTATAATAATAAAAATATGGCATGATAGTATGAACAACAAAACAGGGTTCATAATTCATATAGTATGATAGTAACACTAATACATATAGTCTGATAGAATATATAACAATAACATAATACTCTCATGTTTCTCTATAGATTTTTCACTTGCTTGTAACATCATGAGAAGATTCAGATTTTTGGAGCCTTCTATCTGAGCATTATGGAGAAAGTTATTGCACAACATTTTTGTTTTGGTTTGATTTTAGTTGCATTTAAAACTTTAAATGGGGCCAGATTTAGATAATTCAGGTGTTAGGAAGAGTTCTCTTTTTTTTTTATTTTTTTACAAAAATTTTTTCCATGGTTACATGATTCGTGTTCTTATTCTCTTCCCTCACCCCAATCCCCCTCCCCCAGTAGCCAACGTGCATTTCCACTGGTTCCTTCATGTGTCATCGATCAAGACCTATTTCCATATTATTGATAGTTGCATTGGTGTGGTCGTTTTGAATCTATATCCCCAATCATGTCCGCATCAACCCATGTGTTCAAGCAGTTGTTTTTCTTCTGTGTTTCCACTCCTGTAGTTCAAGAGTTCTCTTGAAGAAGAACCAGTAGAGGCTTGAACTGGGTGTGTAACAGAGCTTCTAAAGGCCTAAGCATCTGAACTAGATAAAATATAATTTGGTAGAAAGTATCAGATAATGCACTTTTGAATGTGTGTAATCTCTAAAGGCAGAAAAACCTAATATCACAAATCAAGAGTCTTTGTGAAAACTGAAGTGGCACAGGGGGCCTTCTCTAAATGCTGAAGTGATATTTGTGCTTAATTCAGCAAAATCATTAAGCATGAAGGGAAATCATCCACTGGAAGTTGTGAATGCAGTTAAATAGCCTATTACTAAAACTGGAAGAGAAAGCAATGGTACAACCCAAGAAAGCAAACATTATCAAAATTTCCTAAATTGGTGGAAGACTATATGATGATTTGATTTGTGGATAGTTGCTAGAGAAAGGGAAAGTATTTGACCAATGGGCTGCATACATAAGGTAGAACAACTCAGGAAACCTCAACTTTAACTATCTCCAAAACACCTTCATGGGTGTGGGTCATAGAATCCTGATGAGAGATGGAGCCACTACCAGAACCATTTTACCTGGAAAGAAAAGGGACTAAGGGAAGAGAGGTCACAACAGTTTGAAACAAGAAAACCACTAGCAGGATATAACCAGAGAGACAGAATTATTTATTTTCTGTTAAAATTGTGGACTAGACAACCATTATGTCAGATATACTTGAGAAGTCTATGACAGTTCCTTATGGAATCATCTTGTTTAGACTCATAGAAACCTACACAGAAGTGATGGTGAAAATTGAGAATGTGGAATGCACTACTAGGCTGAATAGTGAATCTCAAGTAACCATCAGAGTCTAATTATGTTAAGAGAGACATTTGAGAGAAATTCTTTTTCAGTCTTAAAAAAGGGCTAGGATTTGTTGGACAAAGTGACAAAGATTCTGGACACATAAGTTTCCTAAAGAAGTTGTTGGTGTTGGCTTAGATCATTGAAATATATTGCCTCAGAACAAAAAAGTCAAGTTTAGCACTATATGTTTATAGATCTAATGATAATGATATCCAGCCAATTCAGGAAGAGATTCAGGAAGGTCAATATATCACAAAAGAGCTAGAACCACCTAATCTGTCACCAGGTTACCTTATAAGGTTGCAAGAGAAATAAGAGAAATAGGCACACATGGACAATTCCAATGCTTTGCCATTTTAATAATTTGCAGGTAACTGCAAATGCTGATGATTTGTTAATTATTATTAATTTCTTGCATGGTTAACCTGCCACATCTCTCTGTTGGATGTGTATGCTGTAGCTACTTATAAATATGCTAGTTATTAGGCATGTGTATTATTATAGGACAGCTGGAAAGCCCTGGAAAAGTCACTTAACTCTATTTTCCTCAAGTTCCTCATCCAGAAAATGTTCTGGAGAAGGAAATGGCAAACCACTCCAGTATCTTTGTCAAGAAAACTATTGGGGTCACAAAGAGTTTAATACAATTGAAAAAACAGAACAAAAATATTGTTATTGTATAAGCCTATTGATATTATTGTTGCAAGTTATACTGGTTTTTTTCTTGTGATTTGTGATTATTTGTGTAATATGAATATACATGTACCATTATAAGGTAAATATGTAATATGTTCTTTGTGCAATTAATATATTTAGTCTGAAGCAGCCTTGCAGAATATATTAATGTAAATTTCATATATGTAAGACCAAGGGATGATTACAAATGTCATATACAGTCATTATAACAAGTATTGATGTTACTAACATAGCTATGATGTACATTTGTGGAAATCACACAGGTAGTAAGTGGTAGATCTGGGATTCAAATATATGTCCAGACTCTATATCTAAGGTTCATTCCAAATAAAACAAAAGTCCCTCTTTATAATCCAAGAAAGTGATAGCTCTTTTTTTGGAACATTTTGTCCCACAATAGTATAGCCAGAAATGATTCATTCCCTATCAATATCTAATAAATATAACTAGGTCAAAAGAATATGTCTCATCTTGCAAGAGGTTAGGCAATCAAAGTCCTAAATACAGACCCCCTTCCCTATAAGCTCACCAAGTTGATCAGAGACTCCTATGATCATTATAGATCATTATATATAATATACACATATTATACATATGTTCACCACAGAAAATATCCACATTATAAATTACATGTAATAATAATCATACATGTTATAATTATGTAATCTTGATCCATATAACCATTTTACATTTACGTAAATGTAAATTTACCTTTACATAAATATTATCTTGTAAGATTTTCTAAATATTTCATGTAAACTCCTTGAAAACAAAGACCATTCTGGAATAGATGGCTTCTAAAGTCCCTTCCAGCTCTAAAATTCAATGAATCTCTCCTTATTCAATATTGAGCAGCAGACCCTAAACATGTCATCAATATATGATGATTGATCAATTGGTTGATACAAAAAAATCCCTCTTTTGTCTTATACTTCAAACCCAGCTCATGGGAGAGATGGAGATATATATGAAGACCAGAAATTTGATCTATAGCTTACCTTATCAGAGACTCAGATTTCATTGAGATTCACCAGTGAAGAATTCTTTGATGGTGAGGCTTTCAAAGTGTCAAAGGAACACTAAAATTTCCTTTTTCAGAAAACATAGTCTACCAAACAAGGTTTATATGTGACCCTCTCTGACAACAGATTGGTGAACACCAATTAGTGAAAACAGTGGCCTTCCAAAGTACTTTATAGCTTAAAAATTTTAAGATTATTCTATCAGAAGTTCTTTCTCTAAGAGGAAAGTATATGGAAGTATCATTAGATCCAAGCACCAACAAAAACATAAAGCTAGGTATCATTGTATATATAGAATGTTATTTGTTTTTTTACCTGAATTTTGCCTCCACCACAAAGAAACCTTGGGTTAGCTTGTTGTTTTTCAGGTATTTCAGCTACATCTGTCTTTGGGACCCAAACTGAGTTTTTCTTGGCAAAGATACAAGAATGACTAACCATTTCCTTCACCAGTTCATCTTATAGAAGAGGAAACTGAGGAAAACATGATTAAGTGACTTACCCAGGATCACACAGGCACTAAATATCTAAGATCAGATTTGAGCTCAGATCCTCCTAACTCAAAAGCAGGCACTCTATTCACTGCACCACCTAGCACAGGGGTCGGGCAACGTATGGCTCTAGAGCCATATCTGGCTCCACCTCCTGACCTGCCAGTCCAGGCAGAGCCTCAGGATGTGCCCCAGGGGGCCCTTCAGCCCCGCCCCCCATATTCCAGCACCTACTGCCTCCATCCTCCTCCTTCCGCAAGTGTTTATGGCTCTCAAGGCCAAAAAGGTTGCTGACCATCGACTAGCAGCACAGTGTATAGAATGTTGAATATGAATACAGGAAGACTTTAGTTCAACTCTTACCTCAGACCCTTAACTAGCTGTATGATTTCGGGCAAATCACTTATTCTCTTATAATCTCTATTTCCTCATTTATAAAATGAAGAATAATATAAGTAATAATAGCATGTGTGTAAAATAAATAATGATATGTCCTACTTCACAGGATTGTTGGGAAGATAAAATGAGATAATAAATAAAATATTTTTCGAACCAGAAAGCACTTATATAAAAGCTTTATTATTATTATATATTAATTATTATAGTTTTATATATTAAGCTATAATTATAAAATTAATTAATACACTATATTATTACAGTCAGAGCCAAGATTCAAACCCACCTCGCTTAGTTATATTAATTGCCTCTCTGAGATTTATTCTACAATACTGATTCCAATTTTGTCCGTAGTGTCTGAGAGTCTGATCACACTAAAAATGCCACAAGGAGAAAGCTGCAGATGCCCTTTCCTTGGCTGTAATGAAGATCCTGAGTGATAGAGATTTGGCCTCTAATACACTCACCTTAAATGATGCAGCATTTTCTGAGTGTTAAAATTAGCTAAAGGGAAATGGAGCACAATACCCAGAATGTGACCCAAGATTCAGTTCATGTGGTAGTCCTCATGCAAGGCCAGGCCAAGGGTGTGGTAGTGTGGCAACAGCCACAAGCTAAGTGCATAGTGGTAAGAAGAGGAGATAGAAGGGAAGGAAGGAAGACAAGACTCATAAGAAATAATAGGAAACAGTCCTGTGGCTTGGAACTTTTAAAAAATGTACAAATTTTTTCTGAGCTTAAAATTGAAAGGATTTTCAAATGTTTATGTTATAATTCACCAGTTTTGGATGCCTGCTCTCTGTCACTAAGGAGACTACTAGGCTCTGGGTCCATACCATTAAACCATAATAAGGTTTAATCTCTGGCCTTTTAGGCTCCACACCAGAGCCCAAAGGGGAAAAAAAGGAAAGTTTAGGTATGACTCATGTCTATAGTCTCCACAAAAGGGAATAGGAATGTGCTCAAAGTACACTATAGATCAGGTATAAGCCAGTTGTTTTATTTTCTTTGCTCTGAAATAAATATTTATTTATTTCATTAAATGAAGACTAAAGACTCCTAAATACACATTGACAGAGACTTAAAAGTATGATACACTAACCAACAACTCCTGTTTTATATTCCTAGAAAGCTGATACTTAAAACACTAATCATAAAACACTTAGAGGGACAATGGAAAAGATGTTTTACTTTCACTTTGACTTTGCATTATTCCAACATCTCCTAGAAGCTTGACTTCTGGTCCATCAAGCCTTGGGCTCATCATCTCTTTATGGTCATTTTCCTCTGGAACGGTACGAGTGCAGAAATCTCTTCCTGATCCCAATTGGCTCCAACTAGGTCAGGAGCTCTTGAATTCTCAAGCTCATGAAATTGCCTCCAAAGCTAGAAACATCCATCACCACATGATTATTTGGTCACCTATGTTCTGGGAAGGAAACACAAATAGGAGAGGTAGACAAAGCCTTGAGGCTCAAACCCAGGCTCACATAGGCAGCCCATGTGTATTGTATTATATGTTAGCACCTACCTTGGCTTCCTGGCTGGGGAAAAGAACCTCTCCTACCCTTCTCACAGGAAGTCCCATGGAAAGAATTTGAGAGAGGAGAAAAGTGGGAAAGCAGAATCTGTCTCTTTTTAAATTCTACTTGATCGTTAGCTAGTCCTTCCTGGTTCATAAAGGAATTGTTTCATCATCATAAAAAAAAATAGTCCTTCAGTATGATGAGAGACCATGTGGCCTACTCTAGATGGGAGTGAGGGGAAGAAAAGAAGGCTTACCTATTAACTTCAATTACACTTAAAATGTAAACTGCTTAGAGTTTCAATAACTGAAATATGCAAGTTTGTAGAAAGGAAGACAAAGAATGAAGTTTAGGAGTTGTAAATAGTCATAAGAATACCATAGTGTTGAAGATTCAGGAATCCCTGGCAACAAACAGCCCTGTTTCAGACTAGATAGATAGATAGATGTAGAGCTAGAGAGATATAGGGATAGACAGACAGACAGACAGAGAGATGTAGAGTAGCAAGATAGAGATAGATAGATAGTTAGATAGATAGATAGATAGATAGATAGATAGATAGATAGATAGATAGATAGATAGATAGATAGACAGTCAGATGGATAGATACATAGATAGATAGATAGACAGACAGATGGATAGATACATAGATACATAAATAGGTAGGTATATAGAGGAAGAGAGAGAAATGATAGATAGACAGACAGACAGATAGATGATAGATAGATAGATAGATAGATAGATAGATAGATAGATAGATAGATAGTAGACATATGCAGAGAAAGGTATCTCATAAATACATATAAATGTGAACATATGTATATATGTAAGCATATGTATATGAGAGTTGGTCCCTGAAGAACTAGTACTATAAGGATAAAAAATGATAAAGGCTAAGATAAATATATAAATTAGTATTTTAATTAAAGCCATGCTGATAGATAAAGTCATTAGACCACGCACTTGTAAGAATTCAAAACTGCCGCTCAGCCATTATTACCTCCCATCTCTTCCTGAGTCTGCTGGCCAAGAGGCCACTCCCCCCTAACCCAGGAGATTTAAACTGTTCTGTGTGGAGACGTAGGCGTCCCCACGCCCAAAGAACCGGAAACGGAAACCCGTTGGACCACGGGAAATGTAGTTTGATAATTTCCACGTGTCCATAGAAAATATATATACTTTTAGATGGCATCTCCCAAATTTCACTTTTACAATTCCCCGTGAGGTCCGGCAAAAAAAAGGTTAGCCCTTTTTCTTTGCTGGACCTGTAAAAATAGACAACTTCTAAAATTTTCAGGAATTTGGGGATAAAAGAAATAGATGAACAAATGGTTAAAATTAGAAATTAGCTGCATTGACAAAAACAATTTGGGGGCAGTCCCCTATTGGCATAACAGTGTACAATTAAAACAATATATACAATTCAATTTCCACTCCCCATAGTTCAATCAACTGCACCCCAAAGTTCAAAATTTGGTCTTCATGGTACAGTGAAGGCTTTTCAGTCATCTTCATGGTGTCTTCACCAAACACGTTCGTCGTCTGGATTCTGGGGAGATGGCAAGATCCTTATCCTGAAATTATTCTCAAAAGAATTTAAACTTTACATTATAGATTACAAAACATACATTTTCTTCTAAGATTTATACAATTCCCCCTGAAATTACTCCTAAAAGAGTTAAATATATATATATATATATTTTGACATTATCGAATTTAAAAAAAACCTTAACAGATATTCCCCTGAGGTAAATCTTAAACACATCTTTTTTTCTTAAAAAAGGTACCTCAGGTCAGCTAAGGATGAGTGACTGAGTCCTGGGGGGTTATATGAAATCAATTGGCAAAATACAAAGAATAAAATTCAAGAAAAAAAGAAGAAAAAATTAACTTGTGAATGAAATGTAAAATGTGCAAAAAATCTGGGGAAAATAAACTTAGACCTTTGAATGAAGGTCTAATTAAAGTGAACTCAACAGTTTGCAATTACCCATTCAGGGCCAGGACTAAAGGAAATATCTCTCTCTGATCTGATTTTCTATCAGCTTTTCAGGGAAGTGAGCCAAATAAATAACCAATCTTAGATGCTTTCTAGGAATCTAAGTCGAGGGGACCCACGTCCTCTAAAGTTTTAGAAAAGACTGGGACTCCAGGACTCAAACCCCAATTTCCAAGCCCTAAAGTATTGGCATAGAACTGCTGCAATTTATGCAGATCTTAGTCAGTCAAGTCTCTGACCATGTGCTTTCTTTAGCACGAATTAATAGCTCTCATGTTCCCTTTTCGTAGAATCAGACAGAAAGGCATTTAATCACAGTCCTATAGGCTCAGGTATTTGCATTAAGCTTATAAAAAAAGATAAATAATGATTATATATGTACTTCCAGTATAAGATAAGAAAAAGGAAAAATCAATTGCTCTCATTAAAAAAGTTTTAAAAAATCAAAAAAAAAAAAAATATATATATATATATATAGCTTAGAACTAGAAGGGTTTTGTTACCCAAAATGAGGTTTTCATTTTGTGAGTGTAAATGGATCTTACAAATAGCAGATTCACAGTGCACATTCAAATAGAGTACCATTATTTCCAATAGCACATTTTAAAACAATAAACAATGATGTTTAGAAATCATATACTTGTTACAACTTTTAAATCTTGGCTAAGAGTTTCTCAACAAACTCTGTTATTGCTTCCATAGCAAAATCTGATATTTAAAAAAGAAACCTTCTGGTCTAAATTATCCTCAGATAAGAATATACAGGAGCTCCTTGACTTTCTGTTTTAAAAAAAATCCTGGGTAGGAAATGCTTCTACCCATTTAAGGCAATAATATCTCTTATAATAAAATATATAAAAGCTTATCCTTTAAGACAACAATTCTTAAGGATTTAAAGTAAAAGTTAAAAGATCTCTTGTAAAATTACAAGGTAATATTCAAAGCATGGAAACTTCAAGGTTCTTTACAATTACCAAGACAGAATAAATTTTAAAAGACATGTGCTCTATAAATCCAGTATACATAAGGCAATTTACAACTTTAAAAATGTGTAGGAAATATAATGTGAGTATCAGAGTAACAAGCTGGTCAAAACCTCTTACCAGTTCTAATAGATTTTTCTCATTATTTGGGAGTTACAATAAAATCATAACAGAATTAATCTAGCAGCCACAAACTTCATTAACTTAAAATGATTCAGTGCAACAGGAAAATCAACAAAATAAGCAAGATTAATTTACAAAAGTAATTAACAAAATACAGTAAGATACAAAGTCTCTTTAAAAACAGAAATAAAACCCATTCAGTTCCGAGGTTTTAAAAGTTCACCCCTGGTTTCAATTTAAGGTTCTTTTGATTGAGTTCTGCTGAGTTTAAGGAGTTTTTTTATAATCAGTCTTTGCTCTCAGTTCAAAGTTCTGAGCAGGTATGGGGGTGAATATTTTTCCCCTGAGTTCAGTTTTTTTTTTAAACCCTTGTACTTTGGTGTATTGTCTCATAGGTGGAAGATTGGCAAGGGTGGGCAATGGGGGTCAAGTGACTTGCCCAGGGTCACACAGCTGGGAAGTGGCTGAGGCCGGGTTTGAACCTAGGACCTCCTGTCTCTAGGCCTGACTCTCACTCCACTGAGCTACC
>NC_058133.1:219911961-219925628 GCF_016433145.1 Gracilinanus agilis
AATCACAGTCCTATAGGCTCAGGTATTTGCTGTAGAATCAGAAAAAGGATAAATAATGATTATATATGTACTTCCAGTACAAGATGAGAAAAGGGAAAAATCAATTGCTCTCATTAGAAAAATTTTTTAAAAATCTAAAAAAAAAAATATATATATATATATAGCTTAGAACTAGAAGGGTTTTGTTACCCAAAATGAGGTTTTCATTTTGTGAGTGTAAATGGATCTTACAAATAGCAGATTCACAGTGCACATTCAAATAGAGTACCATTATTTCCAATAGCACATTTTAAAACAATAAACAATGATGTTTAGAAATCATATACTTGTTACAACTTTTAAATCTTGGCTAAGAGTTTCTCAACAAACTCTGTTATTGCTTCCATAGCAAAATCTGATATTTAAAAAAGAAACCTTCTGGTCTAAATTATCCTCAGATAAGAATATACAGGAGCTCCTTGACTTTCTGTTTTAAAAAAAATCCTGGGTAGGAAATGCTTCTACCCATTTAAGGCAATAATATCTCTTATAATAAAATATATAAAAGCTTATCCTTTAAGACAACAATTCTTAAGGATTTAAAGTAAAAGTTAAAAGATCTCTTGTAAAATTACAAGGTAATATACAAAGCATGGAAACTTCAAGGTTCTTTACAATTACCAAGACAGAATAAATTTTAAAAGACATGTGCTCTATAAATCCAGTATACATAAGGCAATTTACAACTTTAAAAATGTGTAGGAAATATAATGTGAGTATCAGAGTAACAAGCTGGTCAAAACCTCTTACCAGTTCTAATAGATTTTTCTCATTATTTGGGAGTTACAATAAAATCATAACAGAATTAATCTAGCAGCCACAAACTTCATTAACTTAAAATGATTCAGTGCAACAGGAAAATCAACAAAATAAGCAAGATTAATTTACAAAAGTAATTAACAAAATACAGTAAGATACAAAGTCTCTTTAAAAACAGAAATAAAACCCATTCAGTTCCGAGGTTTTAAAAGTTCACCCCTGGTTTCAATTTAAGGTTCTTTTGATTGAGTTCTGCTGAGTTTAAGGAGTTTTTTTATAATCAGTCTTTGCTCTCAGTTCAAAGTTCTGAGCAGGTATGGGGGTGAATATTTTTCCCCTGAGTTCAGTTTTTTTTTAAACCCTTGTACTTTGGTGTATTGTCTCATAGGTGGAAGATTGGCAAGGGTGGGCAATGGGGGTCAAGTGACTTGCCCAGGGTCACACAGCTGGGAAGTGGCTGAGGCCGGATTTGAACCTAGGACCTCCTGTCTCTAGGCCTGACTCTCACTCCACTGAGCTACCCAGCTGCCCCATGAGTTCAGTTTTTAATCACAAGCAAGTCTGAATAGGCCATGCAGCCCCATTAAAGGTAAACGCTAGGTCCACGTGGTGTCGGGTCATGGGCTCAGGGTTAGAGAAAAACTTAAAGTCAGTTTTATAGAAAATACCCATGTGGAGAGCTTGTGTGGGTTGGGGTTGCCTAAATTAGGTCTTTAGAGAAACACGTGGAAGGCTAGAATGCAGGCTATTACCAAACCAAGAGAGGGGGTAGTGGGGCAATACCAAATCTTTAGTAGCAGCCGAAGAAGTTTCCGAAGATCTCGGCAAGTCAGGACTGGGTGGCAGTGAAAGCAGCAGCTGGGGGTCATCGGATGTTGGGGCTCGGGGTTCTGGAACTAGCAGGATTAGCTGCACCAGCAGCAGGATCAAAGAAGAGGTCTGGGACGCTTGCAGGCTTGTGGCAGGGCAGGAATGGAGATCAAGTCAGGAGTCAGGAGATCGGCAGCAGAGGCACACTGGCTGGGCTCCAGCATTTTAGTTTTAAAGCCAAAAGCCAGAATTGGCTGGCCTGACCTCCCAAGGTGGTTTGGGCTGGCCTGGCTGGCTGAGTCCCACCTAAGGCAAAAATGTGCTGTTGCTTTTAGCAAAAGCATGGCAAGGAAAGCCACTTTCCTTTTTTAAAAAAGTGCTCAAAAGAGCTGAGCCAGACGACCAAAAAGCAGGCATGGCTATCATTTCTGAAAGGCTATCTAGAAAATTTAGAATTTGATTTCCAAACTTCATAAGGTTGCCAAAATTATAAGGATAAAAAATAATTATGACTGAGATAAATATAAAAATTAGTATTTTAATTAAAGCCATGCTGATAGATAAAGTCATTAGACCACGCACTTGTAAGAATTCAAAACTGCCGCTCAGCCATTATTACCTCCCATCTCTTCCTGAGTCTGTTGGCCAAGAGGCCACTCCCCCCTAACCCAGGAGATTTAAACTGTTCTGTGTGGAGACGTAGGCGTCCCCACGCCCAAAGAACTGGAAACGGAAACCCGTTGGACCACGGGAAATGTAGTTTGATAATTTCCACGTGTCCATAGAAAATATATATACTTTTAGATGGCATCTCCCAAATTTCACTTTTACAGTACTTAATCTCAGAAAAGGGACCAAAAATACGATGTTTAACTAAAAATAAGACTTGTTTCTAGTACTTCTTGAAGTGTGAACCAGTTCCTTTAAAAAAAAAATAAATAAAGCTTTCTTTTTTTAAACCCTTACCTTCTATCTTAGAATCAATACTGTGCATTGGTTCCATGGCAGAAGAATGGTAAGAGCTAGGCAATGGGAGTCAAGTGACTTTTCCAGGCTCACACTGGTAGGAAGTATCTGAGGTAAGATTTGAACCCAGGAATAATAAAAGTAATAAATGGGGTGATAGGGCAAAATTGGGACATTAACATACTGCTGATGGAGTTGTGAATTGATCCAACCATTCTGGAAGACAATTTGGAACTATGCCCAAAGGGAGTTAAAAGACTACCTGCCTTTTGATCCAGCCATATCATTGTTAGGTCTATACTCCAAAGAGATAATAAGGAAAACGACTTGTACAAAAATATTTATAGCCATGCTCTTTGTGGTGGCAAAAAATTGGAAAATGAGGGGATGCCCTTCAATTGGGGAATGGCTGAACAAATTGTGGTATCTGTTGGTGATGGAATACTATTGTGCTCAAAGGAATAATGAACTGGAGGAATTCCATGTGAACTGGAACAACCTCCAGGACTTGATGCAGAGTGAAAGTTGCAGAACCAGAACATTGTACACAGAGACTGATACACTGTGGCACAATCGAATGTAATGGACTCCTCTACTAGCAGCAATGCAATGATCCAGGACAATTCTGAGAGAATTGTCTGAGGAAGAATGCTATCCACATTCAGAGAAAAAAACTGTGGGAATAGAAACACAGGAGAAAAACAACTGCTTGATCACATGGTTTGATGGACATAGGATTGGGGAAGTAGACTCTAAACAATCACCTTAGTGCAAATATTAATAATATGGAAATAGGTCTTGACACATGTAAAACACAGTGGAATTGCTCATTTGTTACAGGAGGGGAATGGGAGGAGGGGAGGGAAAGAACATGACTTATGTAACCATGGAAAAATATTTGTAACTAATTAATTAATCAATTAAACCTTAAAAAAAAAAAAGATTTGAACCCAGGGCCTCCCATCTCTGAGTCTGGCTCTCAATCCAATGAGCTACCCAGCTGCCCCCAAATAAAACTTTCTTTAGTGAATTAGGAAGAAAACAACTTGAAGGGATAATGATAGGCCAAACCCAAATACAATGTTTTAACAACCTTATTCACCTCCCCATCTCTGCTACATATACAAGAAACATGGACATTGATACTCTTGCTCAGAGTATTTAATGCTAACATCATGACCCACAATCTTAACATTTTTCTTAAATTTTTGAATAAAGAGAATGTATCAGTCACAAAATACCTGCCAGCAAGAGTAGTGCCATCCTGCTTCCAATCTCTCCAGGGTCATTGTATCTACCCTATCAATAATAATGATAATCCTTTTTATATAGGATTTTAATTGTTAAAAAACACTTTCCCCAGAATCATCCTATAAAGTAGATAAAGCAAACAATACCTCCTTTTTTCAGATAACAAAATGGGATCGCACTGACACTGCTAGAAAGTACTAGAGTTAGGATTCAAATTCAGTTCTCTTGGACTTAAGTGCAGAGCCCTTTTCATTACTCAACTCTGCTTTCTTTTCTATATAGCTGAAATCCAACATACTAGTCTAATAACTTCAAACTTTATGGTTCTAAATCTTTCCCCTCCTTCTCAGCCATATCCCAAGAAGCTATCTACTTTCATTGCCTTTACTTCTTTCATCTACTTCTAAACTTTTTCAAAATGTCTTCTGACCTCATCATTCATCTGAAACTGAAGCTTTCTCCAAAGTTACCAATGATCTTCTAATTGTGAAATTTGATGGACTTTTTCTCAGATCTTATCTTTTCCCTATCTACTACATTTTGACACTATTGACTATTCTCTCCTCTTGGATACTATCTACAGAATTTTCATGACACTACCTTTGTTGGCTTAGTATCCATATCATACCCCCTAACTGGGTATTTCCCAAGGTTCTGTCCTAAGCCCTCTCTCTTGAAAACCTCATCAGCTCCTCTAAGTTTAACTATCATCTCTATGCAGATAATTCATAAATATGTAACTGTACATGTGTGTATATAGATATCATATGTATATGCATGTGATTATACATATGTGTGTATAAGAGAAAGCCTGAAACAGTAACCTAGCTCCTAATATATGACTTTTGGAGACCCAGTATCTCCTGAGTGTTTAGTGTTAAGGTGTTATATTATCAACTTCCTAACAAGCATTTCAAACTGCATGTCCCAGAAACATCTTAAACTTGATGTGTCCAAAAATGAACTTCTGCCCACTTCAGTCTCTCCTTTTCCAAATTTTGGTGAAAAGTAGCACCATTCTTCCTCTAGGACTTATAATCTCAGCATTATCCTGGACTCCTCACTCTCCCTCACCCCACACATTCCATGAGTTGCTAAATCTTGCAGTTTCTACCCTCACAACATTTCTCTCATCCTATCCTTCATTTCGCACCTAAAAAGCTCTTGTCTAAATTCAGGCTTTCTTCACTTCTTATCTAGCTAAATTATTGCAGCAACCTCCTAATCAGTCTCCTTGACTTGTCTTTCCCCACTCCAGTACAATCCTATACATTGGTGCCAAAATAATTTCCCTTAAATACAGATCTGACCATGTGTCTACTCTGCTCAATCAACTCCAGGGACTGTCTATTGCTTCTAGGATTAAATATAAACTGCATTTAGCTTTTAGAACTCCAACTTATTTTTCCAGCCTCGTTGAACATCATCTCCTCTATCATATACTCTGTGATCCAGCCAAGTTTGTCTTCTCTCTGTTCCTCACCCACAACACTTGATCTCCCATTTCTGTACTTTGTCTTCCCACATGTCTCAAATGTACTCCTTGCCTCCTCCGCCTCACAGAGTGCTTCTCTTCCTTTAAGTTAACAGCTTAAGTGCCAAATTTTTAGGAAGTCTTTATTAACTATCCATTCTACTCCCATATATTAGTGCTCTCTTTCCCAAACAAGACTGTATTTCATTTCTTTGTCCATATTTGTATTTATTTGCTTCATATTTATATGTGTATGTCTCTCCCACTATAAAATGTGGGCTCCTTACAAAAAGATACTGTTTCATTCTTTGAACTCATATACTCAGCAACTACCATGGTATATACTTTGGTATAAATGCCTGTTGATTAATTGGATGATTCTTAACTTCTCTGAATCATTCAATACTGCTGACTACTCTCTCTTACTGGAAATTATCCCTCTAGGTTTTTCAGATACTGCTTTCTCTTGATTCCCTTCCTCCTTGCTGATTGCTCCTTATTCTCCTTTGGTGGATCATCATCTATATCATGCCTCCTAATTGTGGGTGTCTTCCAAGACTCTGTCTCTAAGTCCCCTTTTCATCTCTCTTCATAGTCTCCACTTCTTGGTGACCATTTCCAGATCCTCTGGGTCTATTATTTCTATGCAATTAATTCCCAGATTACATAATAAATGTATGCATATATATGTATATATTTAGTTCTAGTGTCTCCTGTTCTCCAGTTCTACATCACCAGCTGCCTATTAAATTAGTTTAAAATCCATAATCCATAGTTATTATATATTTTTGGTTAAACACTGGTATTTTAAAAATCACATCACGGGATTTACATTAGGAAGGATTATTATAAAGATCAAATGAGCTAGTAAACATAAGACACTTTGTAAATAAAGCACTATATAGATATATGTCATTATTATTATAAATTATCTTTAAGATCATCTAATCCAACCTCTCATTTTATAGCAAGGAAACAGAGGGCCAGAAAAGTTAAGTGACTTGCCCAAGATCATTCAGGAAGTAAAGAATAGAGCTAGAATCCAAGTCCAAGATCCTAAAAGTGCTCTTTCCAGAGTACCAGTTACTCGGTCTGGAATTTGAATGTTCAGGTCATGTGGATTCATAAATTCTTAATTCAGAGGTTTATAAATTGATGACTACCTATATTTATCTTTCTTATGGAAGAGCACATAGTTATCCATATTTAATTCAAACCTTGGCATCAGGTAGCCTCCCAGTCGTATTTGCTCTGTTCTTCTTCAACTTCTCCCACATTTTGTGATAGGTCCGGTATCAAGTTCTTATAAAGTTGCCCATTTAAACTAGAGGCAGACAAATACAATGTAAATGGCCTTGGATTTAGAGTCAGAGGACATGCTTTTTCCCCCCTTACTCCTGTGAACTTTGTTAAGTCATTTAATCTCTCTGTGCCTCAATTTCACTTTGATTATATCAGAAAATTTCATAACTTGAGAGTTAGAAAGGACCTCAGCAACCAACAAGTCCAATATGTATATGAAAAGAATCTTCCCACAACGACATATCACTTAACTGGTCATCCAACCTCATCCTAAAGACCCTGAAGGAGGAAACCCACTGCCACTCGAGGCAAACCATTCCACTTTAGAACAGCTCTAATTGGTTAAAAAAATGTTTTTTATGTCAAGCCTAAATTGGCTTCTTTGCAACTTCTGCCTAATGCTCCTGGTTCTACCCCCTGCAGCAAAACAGAACTTTATAATTTTTCAAATATTTGAAGACAGCTATACATCCCTCCTCCTACCCAAGATTCCTTTTGTCCAGACTAAAAGTGTTCAGTTCCTTCAGTCAGTCAATAAGCATTTTTTAAGTACCTGCTATATGTCAGGCACTGAGCTAAGTGTTAAGGATACAGAGAAAGGCAAAAAAACAATCTTTGCCTTTTTGAGGAGCTCACAATCCAATGAAGGAGACAAAATACAAACAACTACATACAAATTAGCTAGATAGAGGAAAAATAGGAAATGATAAACAGAAGGAAGACACTAGAATTACGAAGGATTTGGAAAGGCTTCCTGTAGTAGGTGGGGTTTTAGCTGTGACTTAAAGGAAGCTAAGGAAGTCAGAAGTCCAGAGAATGAAGCAATTCCAGGCATGGGGAACAGCAAGTGAAAATATCTGGAACAAAGAAATTGAGAGTCTTGTTGGGGGAACAGTCAGAAAGCCAATGTCAAGGAATAGGTTATGACAGGTTTTATGTTTGATCCTAGAGGTGCTAGGGAATCAATGGAGTTTATTGAGTGGGAGGTACAATACAATTGAACCTAAGCTTTACAGAAGTGAACAGAGATTTGTAGCAGGCAGATCAATCAGAAAAATATAATAGTCCAGGCATGGAAATGAATACCTGCACCAGATACCTGGAGGTGGTATCAGAGGAGAGAAGGGAAAGTATTTGAGAGATATAAAAAGATAAAATTAACAGATATTGACAACAGATTGGATATGGGGAATAAAAGTTTAAAAGGGATCAAGAATGACATTTAAATTGCAAATCAGGTAAATTTGGGGGCCTGTGAGGATGATGTACCTTCAACAATAATAGGGAAATTAAAAAGGAGAAAGAAAGAAAATGAGTTCTATTCTGGCCATGTTGAGTTTAAGATGTCTAAAGACAGCCAATATGAGATGTCCAATAAGCAGTAGGAAGTTCAAGACTGAAAGTCAGAAGAGAGGTTAAGACTGGATAAGCAGAATTGAGAATTATCAGCACAAAAATAATAATAGATTCTACGCAATACTTTAAATATGGCAAAGACACATGGTCTCTCATCTCAGTTGCCCTCTTCTGGACATACTTTCCAGATTATCAATTTCCTTCTTAAACTATAGTGTAAAAAATGGAATACTCCAGATGAATTCTAATGAGGATATAGTACAAGAGAATTATTACCTCTCCTATTCCTGTAAGCTATGCCCACTCTTAATGCAGATCAGGATTTCAGTGACTTCTTTGGATACCACATTATACTAATGACTCAGACTGAGCTTGAAGTTCACTAACCCACCTCTAGATTTTATTTTCTTGAATGACTTCTAGCTATCCTTGCATTCTTCCTCATCTTATCTTTGTGAAGTTAATTTTTGTACTTGAATACAAGACTTTACAATTATATCTATTGAATTTCATCAAATTAGATTCAGCCTGTTTCCACAAAACTCCCCAGTGCAGTCTGTACCTGATTAAAATGGGGCAGTTAGGTGGCTCAATGAAAAAAAGATCCAGGCCTGAAGATGGGAGATTCTGGGTTCAAATCTGGCCTCAGACACATCCTAGCTGTGTGACCCTGGGCAAGTCACCTAACCCCATTGCCTAGCTCTTACCATTCTTCTGTCTTAGAACCAATACGTTGGTTCTAAGACAGAAAGAAAGGGTTTTTAAAAACTAGGAAATATTTAACAAAGTTTAAAAATACAACACAATATAGTGTTAATTTGGGCAGATAAGTGGCACAGTGAATTGTGCTGGGCCATGAGTCAGAAAGAGTTATCTTCCTGAATTCAAATCTGAACTTAGACTTGCTATGTGATCCTAGGTAAGTCACTGGACCCAGTTTGCCTCAATTCTTCATCTGTAAAATGACCTGGAGAAGAAAATGAAAAACCACATCTTTTCCAAAACTCCAAAACAGTGTCACAAAGAATCAAACATGACTGAAATGATTTAACAACAACAATGGTAATTTGTGCTTTTCTAAATCTGTTTTTTTTTTTAAGTTTGATGGCATTGGTCTAGATTGTCAAGATCTTTTTGAATCCTGTTTATCATCCCTTCCAACTGGATATCATCTGAAATTTGATGAAAAAACATTTAAGTCCTCAATCAAAGTTATTGATCAAAAGGTTAAACAGCCTAGTAAAAGGCCTTGTATTAGATCTGATGTTCTCATCAACAAGAGAACTCTTGTCACAAAGACACTGAGCCATTAACAACTACTTTCTGAATCTGGCCATCCAACCAGTTCATTCATCTAATCCATATCACTCTGTCTTCTCCACAAGAAAAGTATGAGATTCTTTAGCAAATGCTTTGCTCAAATCTAAGTAAACAGGGCAGCTAGGTGATACAATAGAAAGACTACTAGTCCTGGAGTTGGGAGGACCTGGGTTCAAATGTGGCCTCATATACTTCCTAGCTGGGTGACTGCGGGGCAAGTCATTTAACCCCAATTTGCCTAGCCCTTAAAGCTGTTACTAAGACAGAAAGTAAGGGTTTAAAAAATAAAATCAAAGTAAACAATATTTATAGCATTCTACTCATCTAATAATTCAGTAAAAGAAATGAGATGTTCCACCAATTCTTGATAGAGCCATCCTGACTCTCTGCAGGTACTACTTCCTTTTCTAGTTGGTTTGGTAATCGTCTTTCTAATAAGTTAGTCTATGATTTTCTAGGAATTTTTTTAGTTAAGCTCACTGGCCTTTAAATTTGCAAACTCCATTTCCTTTATGTTTCCATTTCTCCAAGTTTTCCATGCTCTCTCAAATACCCCTGATAGTAACTATTTCTACCAATTATGTAATTTATCTAAACCAGATGATTCAAATTTACTTAGGATTTCTCTTATTGCCTCCTTACTTATCTTTGATATTGACTTATTAGCCATTTCTGGTCCTCTTTTGCAGAGATAATAAAAACCAAACAAGGAATTCAGCAACAATTCCATCTTTCTGTTGTCAGTTACCATCATGCAATCCAGCTTAACAAATCTTCTGTTAAAGTAAAGGTACCATTCTTGTCCTCAAAAAACTCAATTTCTAGTGAAGGAAACCACATACAAAAAAATGTACTTCTGAAATATATACAGTATAAATGGAAGGTAATTTGGAAGGATGGAGATGGAATGACCAGGAAATGCCACCTGTGGAAAGCAAGATTTAATCTGAGTCTTGAAGGAAGCCAGAGTAACCAGAAAAGAGAGCATTCCAGGCATGGAATTTACATTTCCAGTGAAAAGCCACAAAATAGTATGAGGGGAGTAGAGTTTCCAAGTAACAGCAAGAAAGTTAGTGTTGCTGGATTGTAGAGTAAGTGGAAGAGAGTATATGTAAGAAGTCTGGAAAGGTAGGAAAGGGCCAAATTGTGAAGGGTCATAAAAGCCAAAAAGAGCATTTTCTATTTGAACCTGTAATGGGAAGTCAATTGAATGGTGAGATGACACGGTCAAACCTGTGCTTTAGGAAAATCCCTTTCGCAACTGAATAGAGGATGGATATGAGTGGGGAGAAACTGGAGGCAAAGAGACCACACAGAAAGCTATTGCAATAGTCCAGGAACGAGGTGATGAGGATCTGCACCAGGGTGGTGACTCAGTGAGAGGAAAGGAGAGAAGAGGGTTTAAATGAAAAGACTTGGCAACAGAGTGGTTAAGCAAAGTGAGTAGGAAGAAAGATTAAAGAAAGACACCAAGGATTCAAGCCTGAGTAACTAGGAAAGATGATGGTGAGTTTGGCAATAATAAGGAAGTTCAGAAGAAGGGAGTTTAAGGGGAAAGATTACACATTTCTTCCCCTACTTTGATCCTCCTTTTTCTCCCAAGGTAGCTCAGTCTCCCCTACCCCCTCCTGGGCAAAAAACAAACAAACAAACAAACAAAAAAACTTTCCATCTAAATTTATGAAGATTTTTCTGAAAGGAACGCCCCCTCCCAAACCTACTTCCAGGAAGAAATTTCCAGTCAGTACTTGGCACAGATGGGATCAAATTAAAAACAAACTGGAAATTATTAAAATTACATTTAAAACTGATGATGCATTAGGGAAAGATGAACAAATCAAGATATATTTGTAAAGATCCCAGACTGCACCCAGCACATGCCTGGGTGTTCCACGTTGTGAAAATCAAAAAGATCCCTCACTTGGAAGAGCTTACTGAAGATAGATCAGAACCTAGGCTTTGAGTTTTTATTCTTGCTCTTGTAATTTTTTTAACAACAAAAAAAAAAGAAAAATGAGTCCTTTCTCTGCCAAACTATCTCCTCCAACATACGAGGGCTGAGTCCCAGTTATAAAGTTAAGAGAAAAAGTAAGGGGCCAAAGAGTTTAATGCCCTGGAGAGCTGAAAAGTGGAAGGGTAGAACTGTTCAGCGAAATCAAGAGCTGGCTGGAAAACTGCGGTAAGGGCAGGTGCCAGTTAAGAGTGGGCGGAGGACTGGGCTCTGGGCCAGCGCCTAGGGTAAGGCAGTGCTTTACCTCTGCCTCTGGGAGTGCAAGAGGGCTGGCAGAACTAGCTCAGAGAAGCTTATCCCGCCGGCCGATCCCACCACCACCACCCACTCTCGTGCTTCCCCCTCGCTTTGCCAACCCGGATCATGGGCATCCCCACCTTCTGCTGAAGGAACAGCAGAATCAGCAGCATCCTCTGGAGACGAACCTCGGGCAACGCAGCCGCCGCTTTCCTCCCCAGGGTGTCAAAGCTGACTGGCCCACTTTCCTTCTATCCCTCTACGCCTTCCTCCCCACCCCACCCCATCCCACTTAGTGGCCAGTACCAGCCTGGGGTTCCGGGACATCGCACGTCTGCGCTTTGCTGGTGGGGCTTCACCTGCTCTGGCCGGGTGTCCTGGCTGCAGCAAAGAGGTGAAGGCTCAGATCAAACATTCACTCGCTTCGTTTCGCCTTCCTCTGTACTTGGCTTAGCGGGGCTTGGCCGCGACCACCGAAGAGTGAGTGGGTGGCTGCCACGGACAAACTGGACAGCAGCCTTGCCAGCCAGCCCTGAATCTGCTTTCTAGGCTCCTCCAACCGTGACACTCTTTTGCTCCTACCTTTCGGAACACGGAGCCTCCCCGCCTCATCCATTCCTCCTTAAGATCCGGTTAGCCCGCCTCCCCCAGCCCCAGTTTGGCCCCTTCAGCCCCACAGCCATTACCCGGGTTCCGCCATGCTGGGGCTCCGCCGGGACCGGCTTCTGACCCTGCTGCTACTCGGGGTGCTGCTCTCCGCTGACCTCTACTTCCACCTCTGGCCCCAAGTGCGGGTCCAGTTGCGGCCACGGGGAGGTCCGGGGGACTGCTCTTGCCCCGTTTCGGCTGCTGACCCCTCCGCCCCGCCCCCAGATCCCGCGACTACCACAACCTCCCGCCCTGGCGGAGCTGCACACAACTTTTCCCAACTAAGACCAAGCGAGCAGAGTGATGAGCCGGACGGCCGCAGCACCGGCCGCCCAGGCCTGTCTAAGCTGCAAAGCCTCTTTGCCCACCCGCTCTATAGCGCCCTCTCTGAGCCGCCTCTGCAGGGACCGGAGGACACTCTGCTCTCCAGCCAGGAAGCGCTCCGCTATTACCTGAGAAAGGTGGCCCGTTGGAACAGGTGAGATAGGCCCCTACTTGGGCTCCGGCCACCGTCGCCACCAACTCCCTCACACCCGGGGTACTTGGAGCCCGGGACATCCTCAGCTAGCCCCTACCACCTACCTGCCCCCTTAGGTTTGCTGTCTGACAAAGTCGTTCTCCCTCTTTGGGCATAGTGCTCGAATACTCATCCTACCCATACACACCGAATGCACACACATGCGTCCTGGATGCCCATCCAGTTTATCCATGCTCAGCCAGCACACCCGCCTTAAGGTTAATGATACCACCACCACCACCCACCCCCCCCTTCCCCAGAGATTGGTTTTAGAGAAAGACTCAAAAGGCGCAGGAAAAAGTTTATATATTTGACACGTTTTAAAAACTGGCTCCCCTCCCTGCCCTAGTTCCTTCCTCTGCTTTTTTTTTTTTTTTTTGCTGCCCCACACTCTCTTGCTTTGAGTCCCTGCCCCACTTTTTTCTTTCTCCTTTCCTTATTCTGAAGGGAAGTCTCTGCTATGCTGTAGTTTTTCCCAACATGAAGTTTCTAACGAGAGGGGCCAAGTGAAGGCATTTTTGGCCTTTGGGCAAACTCGAGTGGCTCTGGACTCAATCCGAGATCCAGATGGACTTACACCCACCCCTTTTTCCTCTTGTCTTTTTCTTCTTCCTGGCCACTGTCAGAGAGAGGAAATAGGACGTTAGTAAAGGCTGGGATTATATAGTAGTCAAATACTGTTTTGTTGTTAGGGTTACAGAAGGGAATTTGAGGGTAGTTACGTAAAGGATGTCTGTCTTTCTATGTTGACTCATTTATTAGAGATTTTAGCCCTTAAATATTTGAAAACTTTTGTTTTTAACGTCAGAGCAGATAGTAATTCTCTTGGAAGTTTTAAAATTCAATGTAAAAAAATCAAGCAAATTTAAGAAAGAAATGGAAAGAGGGAGGGAGAAAAGAAGGAAGGAAGGAAGGAAGGAAGGAAGGAAGGAAGGAAGGAAGGAAGGAAGGAAGGAAGGAAGGAAGGAAGGAAGGAA